>NC_091201.1:34724024-34977955 GCF_040958095.1 Procambarus clarkii
CACAATGTAGTTATTTATTTTTCAACAATTTAAAACGAGTTATGAAAATACACACATTGGTACATTATTGCAAAGGCACTATACTATATATATATATATATATATATATATATATATATATATATATAAATTGTTGCAAGTCGAGCAACAAATATTTTACATTGAACAACAAATGAGATTGGAAAAGCAGTATTGCCAAAATAGACCCCAGACACACCCTGTGGGTAGTAATGGACCCCCATACCGACCCTATGAGGGGTAGTGGACCCCATAATAACACTATGGGCGATAGTGGACACTATACAAACACTATGGGCGGTAGTTGACTTCATAGAGACCCTGTGGGCGGTAAGGGACCCCCTATCGACCCTGTGGGCGGCAGTGGACCCCCTATCGATCCTGTGGGCGGCAGTGGACCCCCTACCGACCCTGTGGGCGGCAGTGGACCCCTACCGAACGTGTGGGCGGCAGTGGACCCCCTACCGACCCTGTGGGCGGCAGTGGACCCCCTATCGATCCTGTGGGCGGTAGTGGACACCCCCCATATCGACCCTGTGGGCGGCAGTGGACCCCCTATCGATCCTGTGGGCGGCAGTGGACCCCCTACCGACCCAGTGGGTGGCAGTGGACCCCCTGCCGACCCTGTGGGCGGTAGTGGACCCCTACCGACCCTGTGGACGGTAGTTGACTTCATAACGACCCTGTGGGCGGTAGTGGACCCCATACCGACCCTGTGGGTGGCGGTGGACCCCATACCGACTCTGTGGGCGGCAGTGAACCCTATATACTAATCCTGTGGGCGATACTGTACCCTATAGTCATCCTGTGGGGGCAATGGATGCCATACATATCCAGTGGGTGTTATTGTACCCCATACTTATTCTGTGGGTGGTTGGAGCCCCATACCCATCCTGTGGGTTATAGTGGACCCCATACTCATCCTGTGGGTGGTATTGGACCCCATACCTATCCTGTGGGTGGTTGTGAGCCCATACCCATCCTGTCGGTGGTAGTGGACGCAATACACATCCAGTGGATGGTATTGGATCCCATACCCTTCCTGTGGGTGGAAGTGATCCCCATACCATTCCTGTGGGTGGATGTGACCCCCATACTCATCCTGCGGGTGTTATTGGACCCCTTACCCACCTAACAGGTGGTAGTGGACCCTATACTAATCCTATAGTTTCCAATAATCCACACCATACCATCCTGTTTGCAGTAGTTTACCCTATATACATTCCAACATAACATCGTTTTCTGTTAGCGTTCCTACAAAACATTCTTTAAAGATTTCTAAAGCACAAACTATGGTATATAATATTGATTGGTGAAGCACTTATTCTATGTAATAATTTATTGTGCTTATTATAATTTACTAAGAACAACTAATATTTCTCAAAACAAAACTACGAGCCTTCAATAGGATGTAGCTGATCTGTAATATTATAAGAGCATGGACAATAGTAGGTGAATTTCACAACCCATGTGGGACCTGAAAACTACAATTTTCGTTATAATTGAACCAATCACGACTATTCAGCTATCTACGTTGATGGACGAGTACTGTGAGACGTAAATTGGTACGTGAGGAAGAGTTTGAGCCTTGGTAAAAAAGATAACTGGGAATATATCACATATGTACTAAATCACATTCCACATATTGACTTTAAGAACTAGTCATATATGTACTGTCTTGTGTGAGAACGGGTTGCCTACATCACACTCTCTGCTCCCCCTTCCTGCACCTCCTTCACTCCCACTTCATCCCTTTTTCACCTGTACCACTCCCCCCTGTTCCCCCCTCTTCATCCTTCTTTCACCTGCACCTCTCCCCCTGTTCCCCCTCTTCATCCCTGTTTCACCTGCACCTCTCCCCCTGTTCCCCCTCTTCATCCCTGTTTCACCTGCACCTCTTCCCCTGTTCCCCCTCTTCATCCCTGTTTCACCTGCACCACTCCCCCTGTTCCCCGCTCTTCATCCCAGTTTCACCTGCACCTCTCCCCCTCTTCATCCTTATTTCACCTGCACCACTCCCACTGCTCCCCCTCTTCATCAATGTTTCACCTGCACCACTCCCCCTGTTCCCCCTCCTCATGCCTGTTTTACCTGCACCACTCCCCCTTTTCCCCCTCTTCATCCCTGTTTCACCTGCACCACCCCCCCTGTTCCCCCTCCTCATGCCTGTTTCACCTGCACCACTCCCCCTGTTTCACCTGCACCACTCCCCCTGTTCCCCCCTTTTTGGGATGAAGAGCCCTCCTGGTTGTCTGGGTTCGAATCCTTCATTGGTGTGGAGTTTTCAATTGCATATTGGCTTGCTTGGGGACCATTCAATCTTTTTCCCAAGCCATATATTGTTATATATATATATATATATATATATATATATATATATATATATATATATATATATATATATATATATATATATATTTTTTTTTTTTTTTTTTTTTTTTTTTTTTTTTTTTTTTTTTTTTTTACTTTTAAGTTTTTGAGGGTACCACCTCTGGTGCCAATGTAGGGACCCATAGCCTCGGAGAAGAAAATAAAAAGTATTCAGAGGAGACCTTGTGGTTTCTCACTGAGCACTAATATTATCTTCTACCACCCCCATTCTTGTGTATGTACACATATATATTTACTTTATTTGAACTTTGTTACGAAAAAGGAGTTACATATGGGTTACAGAGATGGTTATCATAGGTTGTCGAGTTCCTCCAGCTCCTCAAATGGCGGGCTGGAACCCTGGATGCAGTGCGCATTTCCCCTCTGTATCGCCACACTGAGGCGCTGGAAAAGAAAGCTTGCAGCTCTTGGGTCCCTTGTTGTTTCAATGAGCCTAGAACCCAGTTCCTTCAAAAAACTGGTAGCACTTTTACCCCAGGCGCCGAGTGTCTCAGAAGCAATGGGGACAAAATTGTAGTGGTGATCCAGTTCTCTATATTTACGGGATTTGGCTGCTTCCCTGTGGGTGGCAGCGCCACCTGGTTGTGCAACACTGAGGTTAATGTAGGTGTTAGCCAGGGTTGATACGCACGTGTAGTGCGTACCACCCCCATTCTTTTGTATGTACACATATTTATTTATATTAGAGAAGAGAAGAAAATATCAAGGTGGTCAGTGAGTATCCAAAGGTCTTCTCTGAGTACTCTTTATTTTCTTCTCCGAGGGTATGGGTCCCTACACTTGCACTAGAGGTGGTACCCCTTCTATGTTTAAAAAAAAAAAAAAAAAATATATATATATATATATATATATATATATATATATATATATATATATATATATATATATATATATATATATATATATGTATATATATGTATATGTATATATATATATAAATATATATATATATATATATATATATATATATATTTATATATATATATATATATATATATATATATATATATATATATATATATATATATATATATATATATATATATATATATATATATATATATATATGTGTGTGTGTGTGTGTGTGTGTCGTACCTAGTAGCCAGAATGCACTTCTCAGCCTACTATGCAAAGTCCGATTTGCCTAATAAGCCAAGTTTTCCTGAATTAATATATTTTCTCTAATTTTTTTCTCATGAAATGATAAAGCTACCCATTTCAGTATGTATGAGGTCAATTTTTTTATTAGAGTTAAAATTAATGTAGATATATGACCGAACCTAACCAACCCTACCTAACCTAACCTAACCTATCTTTATAGGTTAGATTTGGTTAGGTAGCTGAAAAAGTTAGGTTAGGTTAGGTTAGGTAGGTTAGGTAGTCGAAAAATCATTAATTCATGAAAACTTGGCTTATTAGGCAAATCGGGCCTTGCATAGTAGGCTGAGAAGTGCGTTTTGGCTACTAGGTACGACATATATATATATATATAGGTTAGGTTAGGTAGGTTAGGTAGACGAAAAAACATTAATTCATGAAAACTTGGCTTATTAGGCAAATCGGGCCTTGAATAGTAGGCTCAGAAGTGCGTTCTGGCTATTAGGTACGACATATATATATATATATATATATATATATATATATATATATATATATATATGTCGTACCTAATAGCCAGAACGCACTTCTGAGCCTACTATTCAAGGCCCGATTTGCCTAATAAGCCAAGTTTTCATGAATTAATGTTTTTTCGTCTACCTAACCTACCTAACCTAACCTAACCTAGCTTTTTTTGGCTACCTAACCTAACCTTACCTATAAATATAGGTTAGGTTAGGTTAGGTAGGGTTGGTTAGGTTCGGTCATATATCTACGTTAATTTTAACTCCAATAAAAAAAAATTGACCTCATACATAGAGAAAAGGGTTGCTTTATCATTTCATAAGAAAAAAATTATAGTAAATATATTAATTCAGGAAAACTTGGCTTATTAGGCAAATCGGGCATTGAATAGTAGGCTGAGAAGTGAGTTCTGGCTACTAGGTACGACATATATATATATATATATATATATATATATATATATATATATATATATATATATATATATATGTCGTACCTAATAGCCAGAACGCACTTCTCAGCCTACTATGCAAGGCCCGATTTGCCTAATAAGACAAGTTTTCCTGAATTAATATATTTTCTCTAATTTTTTTCTTATGAAATGATAAAGCTACCCATTTCATTATGTATGAGGTCAATTTTTTTTTATTAGAGTTAAAATTAACGTAGATATATGACCGAACCTAACCAACCCTACCTAACCTACCCTAACCTATCTTTATAGGTTAGGTTCGGTTAGGTAGCCGAAAAAGTTAGGTTAGGTCAGGTTAGGTAGGTTAGGTAGTCGAAAAAACATTAATTCATGAAAACTTGGCTTATTAGGCAAATCGGGCCTTGCATAGTAGGTTGAGAAGTGCGTTCTGGCTACTAGGTACGACATATATATATATATATATATATATATATATATATATATATATATATATATATATATATATATATATATATATATATGTATATACACACACACACATGTGTGTGTGTGTGTGTATTTTCTTTAAAAATTTTATATTTATAAATATATATGTATATAAAAATATTGATCTGAGCCTGTATGGATATGGACCCTGTGGGTCCAGGAGGCCATCTGTGTCCCCTCAGATGGTCTCCCTTATCACAGTTTGTGTCTATGGATGTGTGTGAATGTGTGAGTGTGAGTGTCACTGTGAGTGGCCGGGTGAGTGTGGGTGTCCCTGTGAGTGTCCGGATGATTATGTGTCCGGTTACATCTGTGGTTTCAGGAGGTCATCTGTGTCCCCTCAGATGGTCTCCCTTATCACAGTCTATGGATGTGTGTGTGTGAGTGTCCCTGTGAATGTTCGGAGAAGGGTGTGTGTGTGTGTGTGTGTGTGAGTGTCCGGATTTATGTGAGGTTTGGTTCCAGGAACCATTTGTGTCCCTCCTCCCCCAAATCTCCTCCCTGATTCCCACCGTGGGTTCGAATCCCAGGTGATTAGACCTACCCTAGGTCTATGGATCCAAGGTATCCATCCGTGGGCCCAACGGATTTCACCCCTTCCCCACTTTCCTAGGGCCAGGCCAATTCCAGCTATCCGGGAAACCTGTCGAAACAGAGGCAGCTACAGGAGGGGACACACAAATATTTGTGCCCTGCAGTTACACAACCGTTCCGACAGGCTCGATCGTAATCTATCCAGATGAGAACACGTTCTCCTCCGACTAGACCACGCTGGAGTCGCTGTATGTTTAAAATTTGGTTCCTTTATTTATAGTTAGTATTTTTGGTGTATTAATTGATTTGTTTTATATTTTTAATGACTTAGGTAGAGTGATTTAAGGAGTCGGGGGAGGTGGGGGGGGGGTGGGGGTGGTAGCGTGTGTAGTAGATTATACGAGATCGTGGTTAGTTAGTATTTATCTAGTTGTGTTCACCTAGCTGTTCTTGCGAGGGTTGAGCTCTGCTCTTTCGGCCCGCCTCTCAACTGTCAGTCAATCAATTTTTACTAGCTAATAAAAAAAAATTCCACATACACACACCCAAGAAGCAGCCCGTAACAGATGTCTAATGCCCAAGTACCTATGTACTGCTAGGTAAGAGGAGCATCAGAATGAATGAAACTCTGTTGATTTTCGTTTGCGCCATCACCGGGGGATCGAACTTTGACCCTAGGATTACGAGTCGAGAGCGCTGTCCACTCAGCTATAAAGCCCCCTAGTGTGTGTATTGGTGCAAAAGATAATTTGGGAGAGGTTAATGGAAAGGAATGATGTTTGGTGGCCTTGAAGGCACTGGCTGGAAGAGGGTTGCCAGTTATGAATTTAAATTATAAATTTATTAAGATAGGATATATATGCAAAAGACGTTGTGAGAGATAGTAAGAAAAGTGTTTCTGACTGAGGTTAGGTACTGTGTGATTGACTTGTATGTTAGGAAAAAGAATATTTATCAAAAACATAGATGATCTTTAGAAATGTTTGTTTGCAAGTAGTTGCAAATTATTGGGTAAAAAGCCAATGGTTACCGTACCTTTAACAAACAAACGTGAGCACTATTAGTCGACGGGGGTCAGAGAGTGAGAGTGAACAGCGAAACAGTAACAAAAAATGTGACAATAATGGGAAACTATGTCATTCAAACGTATACATGTTAACCATATAAATTACAGTAACACTAAACGCGCGCATACGTACATATGTCAATCAATTTACATAAATAAACATTCACTAATATGTACCTTTAAAATGGACACATACAGATAATTACCGTACACATGTCAGTTTAATTACAGGTACACATAAACACATATAGCTTCACGTGTCTGTCGGTCATGACAATAGTACACATGGATACGAACACAAAACAGTCCATTATCAACTAGTGTGTGTGTGTGTGTGTGTGTGTGTGTATTCTCACCTGGTTCTGTTTGCAGGGGTTGAGCTCTGGCTCTTTGATCCCGTCTCTGTGTGTGTGTGTGTGTGTGTGTGTGTGTGTGTGTTTGTGTGTGTGTGTGTGTGTGTGTGTGTGTGTGTGTGTTTGTGTGTGTGTGTGTGTGTTTTATCCTTATATTTACTATATGTATCTGCAGAATCGAGTTATTAGCTCTTGGACCCCGCCTATCAAATAAATGTATTTATCCTCTTTTATATCTACTACATCTATTTCTCTCTAACTAACACACACACACAAACACACACACACACACACACACACACACATACACACACACACATACAAACTGGAGGCCTAGCGTCTAAATGGAGAGAGTTCGATGGTTATAATCCTAATGGTCCCCGATCGAATCCCGGTTGATGCAATAGCAAATCGAAAGATATTCTTTAACCTGATTCGACTGTTCACCTAGCATAAATGTATCCATCAATGTATCCATCTATCTATCTACTTATATCTGTCAATCCATCAATCTATCTTCCCATTAAACCAACCATTTATCATTATATACATCTATCTATCCATGTACCCGTCCATCAACTCATCTTTCTATCCATCCATCTAGTCATCTGTCTTTCCGTCCATCAACTCATCTATGCATCCGTCTATCCGTCAATATATATATTTAGCAATCAATGTATCCATCCATCTATCTACCTATATAAATTTACCATTAATCTATCCATTTATCATAACCATCTATCAACACCCTCCCCACTCCCTCTCCTATTTTACTACTAAACTCCCTCCTCTCATTCTGGCACCTTCTCCTTCACTTTTCCTCCCTCTCATAAACCTGCTCATCCTCCATCCTTCTGCCCTTCCCACTCCCGCCCCTACCCCATCCCGCTCTTCCCATCGTCTTCCCTCTCGCCGCAGATCCATCCCTTCGTTCTCATTCCTTCCGCCGCTTCTCACTCTCGCCCTTCCCTCTGTTTTTTATCCCTCCCGTTGCTAGTCCTTCCCTTCCTTCACTCACCTTCCCTTCTTACCCATCATGTAGACTTCCCCTCCCGCCACCAGCCCTTCGCATCGTCCTCCCTCCTACATCACACTCTCTGCTCCCCCTTCCTGCACCTCCTTCACTCCCACTTCATCCCTTTTTCACCTGTACCACTCCCCCCTGTTCCCCCCTCTTCATCCTTCTTTCACCTGCACCTCTCCCCCTGTTCCCCCTCTTCATCCCTGTTTCACCTGCACCTCTCCCCCTGTTCCCCCTCTTCATCCCTGTTTCACCTGCACCTCTTCCCCTGTTCCCCCTCTTCATCCCTGTTTCACCTGCACCACTCCCCCTGTTCCCCGCTCTTCATCCCAGTTTCACCTGCACCTCTCCCCCTCTTCATCCTTATTTCACCTGCACCACTCCCACTGCTCCCCCTCTTCATCAATGTTTCACCTGCTCCACTCCCCCTGTTCCCCCTCCTCATGCCTGTTTTACCTGCACCACTCCCCCTTTTCCCCCTCTTCATCCCTGTTTCACCTGCACCACCCCCCTGTTCCCCCTCCTCATGCCTGTTTCACCTGCACCACTCCCCCTGTTTCACCTGCACCACTCCCCCTGTTCCCCCCTTTTTGGGATGAAGAGCCCTCCTGGTTGTCTGGGTTCGAATCCTTCATAGGTGTGGAGTTTTCAATTGCATATTGGCTTGCTTGGGGACCATTCAATCTTTTTCCCAAGCCATATATTGTTATATATATATATATATATATTTATATATATATATATATATATATATATATATATATATATATATATATATATATATATATATATATTTTTTTTTTTTTTTACTTTTAAGTTTTTGAGGGTACCACCTCTGGTGCCAATGTAGGGACCCATAGCCTCGGAGAAGAAAATAAAACGTATTCAGAGGAGACCTTGTGGTTTCTCACTGAGCACTAATATTATCTTCTACCACCCCCATTCTTGTGCATGTACACATATATATTTACTTTATTTGAACTTTGTTACAAAAAAGGAGTTACATATGGGTTACAGAGATGGTTATCATAGGTTGTCGAGTTCCTCCAGCTCCTCAAATGGCGGGCTGGAACCCTGGATGCAGTGCGCATTTCCCCTCTGTATCGCCACACTGAGGCGCTGGAAAAGAAAGCTTGCAGCTCTTGGGTCCCTTGTTGTTTCAATGAGCCTAGAACCCAGTTCCTTCAAAAAACTGGTAGCACTTTTACCCCAGGCGCCGAGTGTCTCAGAAGCAATGGGGACAAAATTGTAGTGGTGATCCAGTTCTCTATATTTACGGGATTTGGCTGCTTCCCTGTGGGTGGCAGCGCCACCTGGTTGTGCAACACTGAGGTTAATGTAGGTGTTAGCCAGGGTTGATACGCACGTGTAGTGCGTACCACCCCCATTCTTTTGTATGTACACATATTTATTTATATTAGAGAAGAGAAGAAAATATCAAGGTGGTCAGTGAATATCCAAAGGTCTTCTCTGAGTACTCTTTATTTTCTTCTCCGAGGCTATGGGTCCCTACACTTGCACTAGAGGTGGTACCCCTTCTATGTTTAAAAATATATATATATATATATATATATATATATATATATATATATATATATGTAAATATATATATATATATATATATATATATATATATATATATATATATATATATATATATATATGTATATATATGTATATTTGACCATCACGACCGGACAAAATGAGGTGATATCCGAGGCTATTTGAACCACCCCACCGCCGGCACTCGGATAGTTATCTTGGGCATAGCATTTTACCAAATCACCTCATTCTTTGGGGCAACACGTGAGGAACACAAATGCGAACAAGCCTGAATGGTCCCCAGGACATATGCAACTGAAAACTCACACCCCAGAAGTGACTCGAACCCATACTCCCAGAAGCAACGCATCTGGTATGTACAAGACGCCTTAATCCACTTGACCAATATTGTCCTGGGGACCATTCAGGCTTGTTCGCATTTGTGTTCCTCACGTGTTGCCCCAAAGAATGAGGTGATTTGGTAAAATGCTATGCCCAAGATAACTATCCGAGTGCCGGCGGTGGGGTGGTTCAAATAGCCTCGGCTATCACCTCATTTTGTCCGGTCGTGATGGTCAAGTGGATTAAGGCGTCTTGTATATATATATGTATATGTATATATATATAAATATATATATATATATATATATATATATATTTATATATATATATATATATAGATATATATATATATATATATATATATATATATATATATATATATATATATATATATATATAATATATATATATATATATATATATATATATATATATATATATATATATATATGTGTGTGTGTGTGTGTGTGTGTCGTACCTAGTAGCCAGAATGCACTTCTCAGCCTACTATGCAAAGTCCGATTTGCCTAATAAGCCAAGTTTTCCTGAATTAATATATTTTCTCTAATTTTTTTCTTATGAAATGATAAAGCTACCCATTTCAGTATGTATGAGGTCAATTTTTTTATTAGAGTTAAAATTAATGTAGATATATGTCCGAACCTAACCAACCCTACCTAACCTAACCTAACCTATCTTTATAGGTTAGATTTTGTTAGGTAGCTGAAAAAGTTAGGTTAGGTTAGGTTAGGTAGGTTAGGTAGTCGAAAAATCATTAATTCATGAAAACTTGGCTTATTAGGCAAATCGGGCCTTGCATAGTAGGCTGAGAAGTGCGTTTTGGCTACTAGGTACGACATATATATATATATATATATATATATATATATATATATATATATATATATATATATATATATATATATATGTATATACACACACACACATGTGTGTGTGTGTGTGTATTTTCTTTAAAAATTTTATATTTATAAATATATATGTATATAAAAATATTGATCTGAGCCTGTATGGATATGGACCCTGTGGGTCCAGGAGGCCATCTGTGTCCCCTCAGATGGTCTCCCTTATCACAGTTTGTGTCTATGGATGTGTGTGAATGTGTGAGTGTGAGTGTCACTGTGAGTGGCCGGGTGAGTGTGGGTGTCCCTGTGAGTGTCCGGATGATTATGTGTCCGGTTACATCTGTGGTTTCAGGAGGTCATCTGTGTCCCCTCAGATGGTCTCCCTTATCACAGTCTATGGATGTGTGTGTGTGAGTGTCCCTGTGAATGTTCGGAGAAGGGTGTGTGTGTGTGTGTGTGTGTGTGAGTGTCCGGATTTATGTGAGGTTTGGTTCCAGGAACCATTTGTGTCCCTCCTCCCCCAAATCTCCTCCCTGATTCCCACCGTGGGTTCGAATCCCAGGTGATTAGACCTACCCTAGGTCTATGGATCCAAGGTATCCATCCGTGGGCCCAACGGATTTCACCCCTTCCCCACTTTCCTAGGGCCAGGCCAATTCCAGCTATCCGGGAAACCTGTCGAAACAGAGGCAGCTACAGGAGGGGACACACAAATATTTGTGCCCTGCAGTTACACAACCGTTCCGACAGGCTCGATCGTAATCTATCCAGATGAGAACACGTTCTCCTCCGACTAGACCACGCTGGAGTCGCTGTATGTTTAAAATTTGGTTCCTTTATTTATAGTTAGTATTTTTGGTGTATTAATTGATTTGTTTTATATTTTTAATGACTTAGGTAGAGTGATTTAAGGAGTCGGGGGAGGTGGGGGGGGGGGGGGGGGTAGGGGTGGTAGCGTGTGTAGTAGATTATACGAGATCGTGGTTAGTTAGTATTTATCTAGTTGTGTTCACCTAGCTGTTCTTGCGAGGGTTGAGCTCTGCTCTTTCGGCCCGCCTCTCAACTGTCAGTCAATCAATTTTTACTAGCTAATAAAAAAAAATTCCACATACACACACCCAAGAAGCAGCCCGTAACAGATGTCTAATGCCCAAGTACCTATGTACTGCTAGGTAAGAGGAGCATCAGAATGAATGAAACTCTGTTGATTTTCGTTTGCGCCATCACCGGGGGATCGAACTTTGACCCTAGGATTACGAGTCGAGAGCGCTGTCCACTCAGCTATAAAGCCCCCTAGTGTGTGTATTGGTGCAAAAGATAATTTGGGAGAGGTTAATGGAAAGGAATGATGTTTGGTGGCCTTGAAGGCACTGGCTGGAAGAGGGTTGCCAGTTATGAATTTAAATTATAAATTTATTAAGATAGGATATATATGCAAAAGACGTTGTGAGAGATAGTAAGAAAAGTGTTTCTGACTGAGGTTAGGTACTGTGTGATTGACTTGTATGTTAGGAAAAAGAATATTTATCAAAAACATAGATGATCTTTAGAAATGTTTGTTTGCAAGTAGTTGCAAATTATTGGGTAAAAAGCCAATGGTTACCGTACCTTTAACAAACAAACGTGAGCACTATTAGTCGACGGGGGTCAGAGAGTGAGAGTGAACAGCGAAACAGTAACAAAAAATGTGACAATAATGGGAAACTATGTCATTCAAACGTATACATGTTAACCATATAAATTACAGTAACACTAAACGCGCGCATACGTACATATGTCAATCAATTTACATAAATAAACATTCACTAATATGTACCTTTAAAATGGACACATACAGATAATTACCGTACACATGTCAGTTTAATTACAGGTACACATAAACACATATAGCTTCACGTGTCTGTCGGTCATGACAATAGTACACATGGATACGAACACAAAACAGTCCATTATCAACTAGTGTGTGTGTGTGTGTGTGTGTGTGTGTATTCTCACCTGGTTCTGTTTGCAGGGGTTGAGCTCTGGCTCTTTGATCCCGTCTCTGTGTGTGTGTGTGTGTGTGTGTGTGTGTGTGTGTGTGTGTGTGTGTGTGTGTGTGTGTGTGTGTGTGTGTGTTTGTGTGTGTGTGTGTGTGTTTTATCCTTATATTTACTATATGTATCTGCAGAATCGAGTTATTAGCTCTTGGACCCCGCCTATCAAATAAATGTATTTATCCTCTTTTATATCTACTACATCTATTTCTCTCTAACTAACACACACACACAAACACACACACACACACACACACACACACACATACACACACACACATACAAACTGGAGGCCTAGCGTCTAAATGGAGAGAGTTCGATGGTTATAATCCTAATGGTCCCCGATCGAATCCCGGTTGATGCAATAGCAAATCGAAAGATATTCTTTAACCTGATTCGACTGTTCACCTAGCATAAATGTATCCATCAATGTATCCATCTATCTATCTACTTATATCTGTCAATCCATCAATCTATCTTCCCATTAAACCAACCATTTATCATTATATACATCTATCTATCCATGTACCCGTCCATCAACTCATCTTTCTATCCATCCATCTAGTCATCTGTCTTTCCGTCCATCAACTCATCTATGCATCCGTCTATCCGTCAATATATATATTTAGCAATCAATGTATCCATCCATCTATCTACCTATATAAATTTACCATTAATCTATCCATTTATCATAACCATCTATCAACACCCTCCCCACTCCCTCTCCTATTTTACTACTAAACTCCCTCCTCTCATTCTGGCACCTTCTCCTTCACTTTTCCTCCCTCTCATAAACCTGCTCATCCTCCATCCTTCTGCCCTTCCCACTCCCGCCCCTACCCCATCCCGCTCTTCCCATCGTCTTCCCTCTCGCCGCAGATCCATCCCTTCGTTCTCATTCCTTCCGCCGCTTCTCACTCTCGCCCTTCCCTCTGTTTTTTATCCCTCCCGTTGCTAGTCCTTCCCTTCCTTCACTCACCTTCCCTTCTTACCCATCATGTAGACTTCCCCTCCCGCCACCAGCCCTTCGCATCGTCCTCCCTCCTACATCACACTCTCTGCTCCCCCTTCCTGCACCTCCTTCACTCCCACTTCATCCCTTTTTCACCTGTACCACTCCCCCCTGTTCCCCCCTCTTCATCCTTCTTTCACCTGCACCTCTCCCCCTGTTCCCCCTCTTCATCCCTGTTTCACCTGCACCTCTCCCCCTGTTCCCCCTCTTCATCCCTGTTTCACCTGCACCTCTTCCCCTGTTCCCCCTCTTCATCCCTGTTTCACCTGCACCACTCCCCCTGTTCCCCGCTCTTCATCCCAGTTTCACCTGCACCTCTCCCCCTCTTCATCCTTATTTCACCTGCACCACTCCCACTGCTCCCCCTCTTCATCAATGTTTCACCTGCTCCACTCCCCCTGTTCCCCCTCCTCATGCCTGTTTTACCTGCACCACTCCCCCTTTTCCCCCTCTTCATCCCTGTTTCACCTGCACCACCCCCCCTGTTCCCCCTCCTCATGCCTGTTTCACCTGCACCACTCCCCCTGTTTCACCTGTACCACTCCCCCTGTTCCCCCCTTTTTGGGATGAAGAGCCCTCCTGGTTGTCTGGGTTCGAATCCTTCATAGGTGTGGAGTTTTCAATTGCATATTGGCTTGCTTGGGGACCATTCAATCTTTTTCCCAAGCCATATATTGTTATATATATATATATATATATTTATATATATATATATATATATATATATATATATATATATATATATATATATATATATATATATATATATATATTTTTTTTTTTTTTTTTTTTTTTACTTTTAAGTTTTTGAGGGTACCACCTCTGGTGCCAATGTAGGGACCCATAGCCTCGGAGAAGAAAATAAAACGTATTCAGAGGAGACCTTGTGGTTTCTCACTGAGCACTAATATTATCTTCTACCACCCCCATTCTTGTGTATGTACACATATATATTTACTTTATTTGAACTTTGTTACAAAAAAGGAGTTACATATGGGTTACAGAGATGGTTATCATAGGTTGTCGAGTTCCTCCAGCTCCTCAAATGGCGGGCTGGAACCCTGGATGCAGTGCGCATTTCCCCTCTGTATCGCCACACTGAGGCGCTGGAAAAGAAAGCTTGCAGCTCTTGGGTCCCTTGTTGTTTCAATGAGCCTAGAACCCAGTTCCTTCAAAAAACTGGTAGCACTTTTACCCCAGGCGCCGAGTGTCTCAGAAGCAATGGGGACAAAATTGTAGTGGTGATCCAGTTCTCTATATTTACGGGATTTGGCTGCTTCCCTGTGGGTGGCAGCGCCACCTGGTTGTGCAACACTGAGGTTAATGTAGGTGTTAGCCAGGGTTGATACGCACGTGTAGTGCGTACCACCCCCATTCTTTTGTATGTACACATATTTATTTATATTAGAGAAGAGAAGAAAATATCAAGGTGGTCAGTGAATATCCAAAGGTCTTCTCTGAGTACTCTTTATTTTCTTCTCCGAGGCTATGGGTCCCTACACTTGCACTAGAGGTGGTACCCCTTCTATGTTTAAATATATATATATATATATATATATATATATATATATATATATATATATATATATATATATATATATATATATATGTAAATATATATATATATATATATATATATATATATATATATATATATATATATATATATATATATATATATGTATATATATGTATATTTGACCATCACTACCGGACAAAATGAGGTGATATCCGAGGCTATTTGAACCACCCCACCGCCGGCACTCGGATAGTTATCTTGGGCATAGCATTTTACCAAATCACCTCATTCTTTGGGGCAACACGTGAGGAACACAAATGCGAACAAGCCTGAATGGTCCCCAGGACATATGCAACTGAAAACTCACACCCCAGAAGTGACTCGAACCCATACTCCCAGAAGCAACGCATCTGGTATGTACAAGACGCCTTAATCCACTTGACCAATATTGTCCTGGGGACCATTCAGGCTTGTTCGCATTTGTGTTCCTCACGTGTTGCCCCAAAGAATGAGGTGATTTGGTGAAATGCTATGCCCAAGATAACTATCCGAGTGCCGGCGGTGGGGTGGTTCAAATAGCCTCGGCTATCACCTCATTTTGTCCGGTCGTGATGGTCAAGTGGATTAAGGCGTCTTGTATATATATATGTATATGTATATATATATAAATATATATATATATATATATATATATATATATATATATATATATATATTTATATATATATATATATAGATATATATATGTCGTACCTAGTAGCCAGAACGCACTTCTCAGCCTACTATGCAAGGCCCGATTTGCCTAATAAGCCAACTTTTCATGAATTAATTGTTTTTCGACGACCTAACCTACCTAACCTAACCTAACCAAATTTTTTCGGCTACCTAACCTAACCTAACCTATAAAGATAGGTTAGGTTAGGTTAGGTAGGGTTGGTTAGGTTCGGTCATATATCTACTTTAATTTTAACTCCAATAAAAAAAAATTGACCTCATACATAATGAAATGGGTAGCTTTATCATTTCATAAGAAAAAAATTAGAGAAAACATATTAATTCAGGAAAACTTGGCTTATTAGGCAAATCGGGCCTTGCATAGTAGTCCAAAAAGTGCGTTCTGGCTACTAGGTACGACATATATATATATATATATATATATATATATATATATATATAAATATATATATATATATATATATATATATATATATATATATATATATATATATATATATATATATATATATGTGTGTGTGTGTGTGTGTGTGTGTGTCGTACCTAGTAGCCAGAATGCACTTCTCAGCCTACTATGCAAAGTCCGATTTGCCTAATAAGCCAAGTTTTCCTGAATTAATATATTTTCTCTAATTTTTTTCTTATGAAATGATAAAGCTACCCATTTCAGTATGTATGAGGTCAATTTTTTTATTAGAGTTAAAATTAATGTAGATATATGACCGAACCTAACCAACCCTACCTAACCTAACCTAACCTATCTTTATAGGTTAGATTTTGTTAGGTAGCTGAAAAAGTTAGGTTAGGTTAGGTTAGGTAGGTTAGGTAGTCGAAAAATAATTAATTCATGAAAACTTGGCTTATTAGGCAAATCGGGCCTTGCATAGTAGGCTGAGAAGTGCGTTTTGGCTACTAGGTACGACATATATATATATATATATATATATATATATATATATATATATATATATATATATATATATATATATATATATGTCGTACCTAGTAGCCAGAACTCACTTCTCTGCCTACTATGCAAGGCCCGATTTGCCTAATAAGCCAAGTTTTCCTGAATTATTATATTTTCTCTAATTTTTTTCTTATGAAATGATAAAGCTACCTATTTCATTATGTATGAGGTCAATTTTTTGTTATTGGAATTAAAATTAACGCAGATATATGACCGAACCTAACCAACCCTACCTAACCTAACCTAACCTACCTCTATAGGTTAGGTTCGGTTAGGTAGCCTAAAAAGTTAGGTTAGGTTAGGTTAGGTAGGTTAGGTAGACGAAAAAACATTAATTCATGAAAACTTGGCTTATTAGGCAAATCGGGCTTTGAATAGTAGGCTGAGAAGTGCGTTCTGGCTACTAGGTACGACATATATATATATATATATATATATATATATATGTATATACACACACACACATGTGTGTGTGTGTGTGTATTTTCTTTAAAAATTTTATATTTATAAATATATATGTATATAAAAATATTGATCTGAGCCTGTATGGATATGGACCCTGTGGGTCCAGGAGGCCATCTGTGTCCCCTCAGATGGTCTCCCTTATCACAGTTTGTGTCTATGGATGTGTGTGAATGTGTGAGTGTGAGTGTCACTGTGAGTGGCCGGGTGAGTGTGGGTGTCCCTGTGAGTGTCCGGATGATTATGTGTCCGGTTACATCTGTGGTTTCAGGAGGTCATCTGTGTCCCCTCAGATGGTCTCCCTTATCACAGTCTATGGATGTGTGTGTGTGAGTGTCCCTGTGAATGTTCGGAGAAGGGTGTGTGTGTGTGTGTGTGTGTGTGAGTGTCCGGATTTATGTGAGGTTTGGTTCCAGGAACCATTTGTGTCCCTCCTCCCCCAAATCTCCTCCCTGATTCCCACCGTGGGTTCGAATCCCAGGTGATTAGACCTACCCTAGGTCTATGGATCCAAGGTATCCATCCGTGGGCCCAACGGATTTCACCCCTTCCCCACTTTCCTAGGGCCAGGCCAATTCCAGCTATCCGGGAAACCTGTCGAAACAGAGGCAGCTACAGGAGGGGACACACAAATATTTGTGCCCTGCAGTTACACAACCGTTCCGACAGGCTCGATCGTAATCTATCCAGATGAGAACACGTTCTCCTCCGACTAGACCACGCTGGAGTCGCTGTATGTTTAAAATTTGGTTCCTTTATTTATAGTTAGTATTTTTGGTGTATTAATTGATTTGTTTTATATTTTTAATGACTTAGGTAGAGTGATTTAAGGAGTCGGGGGAGGTGGGGGGGGGGGGGGGGGTAGGGGTGGTAGCGTGTGTAGTAGATTATACGAGATCGTGGTTAGTTAGTATTTATCTAGTTGTGTTCACCTAGCTGTTCTTGCGAGGGTTGAGCTCTGCTCTTTCGGCCCGCCTCTCAACTGTCAGTCAATCAATTTTTACTAGCTAATAAAAAAAAATTCCACATACACACACCCAAGAAGCAGCCCGTAACAGATGTCTAATGCCCAAGTACCTATGTACTGCTAGGTAAGAGGAGCATCAGAATGAATGAAACTCTGTTGATTTTCGTTTGCGCCATCACCGGGGGATCGAACTTTGACCCTAGGATTACGAGTCGAGAGCGCTGTCCACTCAGCTATAAAGCCCCCTAGTGTGTGTATTGGTGCAAAAGATAATTTGGGAGAGGTTAATGGAAAGGAATGATGTTTGGTGGCGTTGAAGGCACTGGCTGGAAGAGGGTTGCCAGTTATGAATTTAAATTATAAATTTATTAAGATAGGATATATATGCAAAAGACGTTGTGAGAGATAGTAAGAAAAGTGTTTCTGACTGAGGTTAGGTACTGTGTGATTGACTTGTATGTTAGGAAAAAGAATATTTATCAAAAACATAGATGATCTTTAGAAATGTTTGTTTGCAAGTAGTTGCAAATTATTGGGTAAAAAGCCAATGGTTACCGTACCTTTAACAAACAAACGTGAGCACTATTAGTCGACGGGGGTCAGAGAGTGAGAGTGAACAGCGAAACAGTAACAAAAAATGTGACAATAATGGGAAACTATGTCATTCAAACGTATACATGTTAACCATATAAATTACAGTAACACTAAACGCGCGCATACGTACATATGTCAATCAATTTACATAAATAAACATTCACTAATATGTACCTTTAAAATGGACACATACAGATAATTACCGTACACATGTCAGTTTAATTACAGGTACACATAAACACATATAGCTTCACGTGTCTGTCGGTCATGACAATAGTACACATGGATACGAACACAAAACAGTCCATTATCAACTAGTGTGTGTGTGTGTGTGTGTGTGTGTGTATTCTCACCTGGTTCTGTTTGCAGGGGTTGAGCTCTGGCTCTTTGATCCCGTCTCTGTGTGTGTGTGTGTGTGTGTGTGTGTGTGTGTGTGTGTGTGTGTGTGTGTGTGTGTGTGTGTGTGTGTGTGTGTGTTTGTGTGTGTGTGTGTGTGTTTTATCCTTATATTTACTATATGTATCTGCAGAATCGAGTTATTAGCTCTTGGACCCCGCCTATCAAATAAATGTATTTATCCTCTTTTATATCTACTACATCTATTTCTCTCTAACTAACACACACACACAAACACACACACACACACACACACACACACACATACACACACACACATACAAACTGGAGGCCTAGCGTCTAAATGGAGAGAGTTCGATGGTTATAATCCTAATGGTCCCCGATCGAATCCCGGTTGATGCAATAGCAAATCGAAAGATATTCTTTAACCTGATTCGACTGTTCACCTAGCATAAATGTATCCATCAATGTATCCATCTATCTATCTACTTATATCTGTCAATCCATCAATCTATCTTCCCATTAAACCAACCATTTATCATTATATACATCTATCTATCCATGTACCCGTCCATCAACTCATCTTTCTATCCATCCATCTAGTCATCTGTCTTTCCGTCCATCAACTCATCTATGCATCCGTCTATCCGTCAATATATATATTTAGCAATCAATGTATCCATCCATCTATCTACCTATATAAATTTACCATTAATCTATCCATTTATCATAACCATCTATCAACACCCTCCCCACTCCCTCTCCTATTTTACTACTAAACTCCCTCCTCTCATTCTGGCACCTTCTCCTTCACTTTTCCTCCCTCTCATAAACCTGCTCATCCTCCATCCTTCTGCCCTTCCCACTCCCGCCCCTACCCCATCCCGCTCTTCCCATCGTCTTCCCTCTCGCCGCAGATCCATCCCTTCGTTCTCATTCCTTCCGCCGCTTCTCACTCTCGCCCTTCCCTCTGTTTTTTATCCCTCCCGTTGCTAGTCCTTCCCTTCCTTCACTCACCTTCCCTTCTTACCCATCATGTAGACTTCCCCTCCCGCCACCAGCCCTTCGCATCGTCCTCCCTCCTACATCACACTCTCTGCTCCCCCTTCCTGCACCGCCTTCACTCCCACTTCATCCCTTTTTCACCTGTACCACTCCCCCCTGTTCCCCCCTCTTCATCCTTCTTTCACCTGCACCTCTCCCCCTGTTCCCCCTCTTCATCCCTGTTTCACCTGCACCTCTCCCCCTGTTCCCCCTCTTCATCCCTGTTTCACCTGCACCTCTTCCCCTGTTCCCCCTCTTCATCCCTGTTTCACCTGCACCACTCCCCCTGTTCCCCGCTCTTCATCCCAGTTTCACCTGCACCTCTCCCCCTCTTCATCCTTATTTCACCTGCACCACTCCCACTGCTCCCCCTCTTCATCAATGTTTCACCTGCTCCACTCCCCCTGTTCCCCCTCCTCATGCCTGTTTTACCTGCACCACTCCCCCTTTTCCCCCTCTTCATCCCTGTTTCACCTGCACCACCCCCCCTGTTCCCCCTCCTCATGCCTGTTTCACCTGCACCACTCCCCCTGTTTCACCTGTACCACTCCCCCTGTTCCCCCCTTTTTGGGATGAAGAGCCCTCCTGGTTGTCTGGGTTCGAATCCTTCATAGGTGTGGAGTTTTCAATTGCATATTGGCTTGCTTGGGGACCATTCAATCTTTTTCCCAAGCCATATATTGTTATATATATATATATATATATTTATATATATATATATATATATATATATATATATATATATATATATATATTTTTTTTTTTTTTTTTTTTTTTTACTTTTAAGTTTTTGAGGGTACCACCTCTGGTGCCAATGTAGGGACCCATAGCCTCGGAGAAGAAAATAAAACGTATTCAGAGGAGACCTTGTGGTTTCTCACTGAGCACTAATATTATCTTCTACCACCCCCATTCTTGTGTATGTACACATATATATTTACTTTATTTGAACTTTGTTACAAAAAAGGAGTTACATATGGGTTACAGAGATGGTTATCATAGGTTGTCGAGTTCCTCCAGCTCCTCAAATGGCGGGCTGGAACCCTGGATGCAGTGCGCATTTCCCCTCTGTATCGCCACACTGAGGCGCTGGAAAAGAAAGCTTGCAGCTCTTGGGTCCCTTGTTGTTTCAATGAGCCTAGAACCCAGTTCCTTCAAAAAACTGGTAGCACTTTTACCCCAGGCGCCGAGTGTCTCAGAAGCAATGGGGACAAAATTGTAGTGGTGATCCAGTTCTCTATATTTACGGGATTTGGCTGCTTCCCTGTGGGTGGCAGCGCCACCTGGTTGTGCAACACTGAGGTTAATGTAGGTGTTAGCCAGGGTTGATACGCACGTGTAGTGCGTACCACCCCCATTCTTTTGTATGTACACATATTTATTTATATTAGAGAAGAGAAGAAAATATCAAGGTGGTCAGTGAATATCCAAAGGTCTTCTCTGAGTACTCTTTATTTTCTTCTCCGAGGCTATGGGTCCCTACACTTGCACTAGAGGTGGTACCCCTTCTATGTTTAAATATATATATATATATATATATATATATATATATATATATATATATATATATATATATATATATATATATATATATATATGTAAATATATATATATATATATATATATATATATATATATATATATATATATATATATATATATATATGTATATATATGTATATTTGACCATCACTACCGGACAAAATGAGGTGATATCCGAGGCTATTTGAACCACCCCACCGCCGGCACTCGGATAGTTATCTTGGGCATAGCATTTTACCAAATCACCTCATTCTTTGGGGCAACACGTGAGGAACACAAATGCGAACAAGCCTGAATGGTCCCCAGGACATATGCAACTGAAAACTCACACCCCAGAAGTGACTCGAACCCATACTCCCAGAAGCAACGCATCTGGTATGTACAAGACGCCTTAATCCACTTGACCAATATTGTCCTGGGGACCATTCAGGCTTGTTCGCATTTGTGTTCCTCACGTGTTGCCCCAAAGAATGAGGTGATTTGGTGAAATGCTATGCCCAAGATAACTATCCGAGTGCCGGCGGTGGGGTGGTTCAAATAGCCTCGGCTATCACCTCATTTTGTCCGGTCGTGATGGTCAAGTGGATTAAGGCGTCTTGTATATATATATGTATATGTATATATATATAAATATATATATATATATATATATATATATATATATATTTATATATATATATATATAGATATATATATGTCGTACCTAGTAGCCAGAACGCACTTCTCAGCCTACTATGCAAGGCCCGATTTGCCTAATAAGCCAACTTTTCATGAATTAATTGTTTTTCGACGACCTAACCTACCTAACCTAACCTAACCAAATTTTTTCGGCTACCTAACCTAACCTAACCTATAAAGATAGGTTAGGTTAGGTTAGGTAGGGTTGGTTAGGTTCGGTCATATATCTACTTTAATTTTAACTCCAATAAAAAAAAATTGACCTCATACATAATGAAATGGGTAGCTTTATCATTTCATAAGAAAAAAATTAGAGAAAACATATTAATTCAGGAAAACTTGGCTTATTAGGCAAATCGGGCCTTGCATAGTAGTCCAAAAAGTGCGTTCTGGCTACTAGGTACGACATATATATATATATATATATATATATATATATATATAAATATATATATATATATATATATATATATATATATATATATATATATATATATATATATATATATATATATATATATATATATGTGTGTGTGTGTGTGTGTGTGTGTGTCGTACCTAGTAGCCAGAATGCACTTCTCAGCCTACTATGCAAAGTCCGATTTGCCTAATAAGCCAAGTTTTCCTGAATTAATATATTTTCTCTAATTTTTTTCTTATGAAATGATAAAGCTACCCATTTCAGTATGTATGAGGTCAATTTTTTTATTAGAGTTAAAATTAATGTAGATATATGACCGAACCTAACCAACCCTACCTAACCTAACCTAACCTATCTTTATAGGTTAGATTTTGTTAGGTAGCTGAAAAAGTTAGGTTAGGTTAGGTTAGGTAGGTTAGGTAGTCGAAAAATCATTAATTCATGAAAACTTGGCTTATTAGGCAAATCGGGCCTTGCATAGTAGGCTGAGAAGTGCGTTTTGGCTACTAGGTACGACATATATATATATATATATATATATATATATATATATATATATATATATATATATATATATATATATATATATATATATGTATATACACACACACACATGTGTGTGTGTGTGTGTATTTTCTTTAAAAATTTTATATTTATAAATATATATGTATATAAAAATATTGATCTGAGCCTGTATGGATATGGACCCTGTGGGTCCAGGAGGCCATCTGTGTCCCCTCAGATGGTCTCCCTTATCACAGTTTGTGTCTATGGATGTGTGTGAATGTGTGAGTGTGAGTGTCACTGTGAGTGGCCGGGTGAGTGTGGGTGTCCCTGTGAGTGTCCGGATGATTATGTGTCCGGTTACATCTGTGGTTTCAGGAGGTCATCTGTGTCCCCTCAGATGGTCTCCCTTATCACAGTCTATGGATGTGTGTGTGTGAGTGTCCCTGTGAATGTTCGGAGAAGGGTGTGTGTGTGTGTGTGTGTGTGTGAGTGTCCGGATTTATGTGAGGTTTGGTTCCAGGAACCATTTGTGTCCCTCCTCCCCCAAATCTCCTCCCTGATTCCCACCGTGGGTTCGAATCCCAGGTGATTAGACCTACCCTAGGTCTATGGATCCAAGGTATCCATCCGTGGGCCCAACGGATTTCACCCCTTCCCCACTTTCCTAGGGCCAGGCCAATTCCAGCTATCCGGGAAACCTGTCGAAACAGAGGCAGCTACAGGAGGGGACACACAAATATTTGTGCCCTGCAGTTACACAACCGTTCCGACAGGCTCGATCGTAATCTATCCAGATGAGAACACGTTCTCCTCCGACTAGACCACGCTGGAGTCGCTGTATGTTTAAAATTTGGTTCCTTTATTTATAGTTAGTATTTTTGGTGTATTAATTGATTTGTTTTATATTTTTAATGACTTAGGTAGAGTGATTTAAGGAGTCGGGGGAGGTGGGGGGGGGGGGGTAGGGGTGGTAGCGTGTGTAGTAGATTATACGAGATCGTGGTTAGTTAGTATTTATCTAGTTGTGTTCACCTAGCTGTTCTTGCGAGGGTTGAGCTCTGCTCTTTCGGCCCGCCTCTCAACTGTCAGTCAATCAATTTTTACTAGCTAATAAAAAAAAATTCCACATACACACACCCAAGAAGCAGCCCGTAACAGATGTCTAATGCCCAAGTACCTATGTACTGCTAGGTAAGAGGAGCATCAGAATGAATGAAACTCTGTTGATTTTCGTTTGCGCCATCACCGGGGGATCGAACTTTGACCCTAGGATTACGAGTCGAGAGCGCTGTCCACTCAGCTATAAAGCCCCCTAGTGTGTGTATTGGTGCAAAAGATAATTTGGGAGAGGTTAATGGAAAGGAATGATGTTTGGTGGCCTTGAAGGCACTGGCTGGAAGAGGGTTGCCAGTTATGAATTTAAATTATAAATTTATTAAGATAGGATATATATGCAAAAGACGTTGTGAGAGATAGTAAGAAAAGTGTTTCTGACTGAGGTTAGGTACTGTGTGATTGACTTGTATGTTAGGAAAAAGAATATTTATCAAAAACATAGATGATCTTTAGAAATGTTTGTTTGCAAGTAGTTGCAAATTATTGGGTAAAAAGCCAATGGTTACCGTACCTTTAACAAACAAACGTGAGCACTATTAGTCGACGGGGGTCAGAGAGTGAGAGTGAACAGCGAAACAGTAACAAAAAATGTGACAATAATGGGAAACTATGTCATTCAAACGTATACATGTTAACCATATAAATTACAGTAACACTAAACGCGCGCATACGTACATATGTCAATCAATTTACATAAATAAACATTCACTAATATGTACCTTTAAAATGGACACATACAGATAATTACCGTACACATGTCAGTTTAATTACAGGTACACATAAACACATATAGCTTCACGTGTCTGTCGGTCATGACAATAGTACACATGGATACGAACACAAAACAGTCCATTATCAACTAGTGTGTGTGTGTGTGTGTGTGTGTGTGTATTCTCACCTGGTTCTGTTTGCAGGGGTTGAGCTCTGGCTCTTTGATCCCGTCTCTGTGTGTGTGTGTGTGTGTGTGTGTGTGTGTGTGTGTGTGTGTGTGTGTGTGTGTGTGTGTGTGTGTGTGTGTGTGTTTGTGTGTGTGTGTGTGTGTTTTATCCTTATATTTACTATATGTATCTGCAGAATCGAGTTATTAGCTCTTGGACCCCGCCTATCAAATAAATGTATTTATCCTCTTTTATATCTACTACATCTATTTCTCTCTAACTAACACACACACACAAACACACACACACACACACACACACACACACATACACACACACACATACAAACTGGAGGCCTAGCGTCTAAATGGAGAGAGTTCGATGGTTATAATCCTAATGGTCCCCGATCGAATCCCGGTTGATGCAATAGCAAATCGAAAGATATTCTTTAACCTGATTCGACTGTTCACCTAGCATAAATGTATCCATCAATGTATCCATCTATCTATCTACTTATATCTGTCAATCCATCAATCTATCTTCCCATTAAACCAACCATTTATCATTATATACATCTATCTATCCATGTACCCGTCCATCAACTCATCTTTCTATCCATCCATCTAGTCATCTGTCTTTCCGTCCATCAACTCATCTATGCATCCGTCTATCCGTCAATATATATATTTAGCAATCAATGTATCCATCCATCTATCTACCTATATAAATTTACCATTAATCTATCCATTTATCATAACCATCTATCAACACCCTCCCCACTCCCTCTCCTATTTTACTACTAAACTCCCTCCTCTCATTCTGGCACCTTCTCCTTCACTTTTCCTCCCTCTCATAAACCTGCTCATCCTCCATCCTTCTGCCCTTCCCACTCCCGCCCCTACCCCATCCCGCTCTTCCCATCGTCTTCCCTCTCGCCGCAGATCCATCCCTTCGTTCTCATTCCTTCCGCCGCTTCTCACTCTCGCCCTTCCCTCTGTTTTTTATCCCTCCCGTTGCTAGTCCTTCCCTTCCTTCACTCACCTTCCCTTCTTACCCATCATGTAGACTTCCCCTCCCGCCACCAGCCCTTCGCATCGTCCTCCCTCCTACATCACACTCTCTGCTCCCCCTTCCTGCACCTCCTTCACTCCCACTTCATCCCTTTTTCACCTGTACCACTCCCCCCTGTTCCCCCCTCTTCATCCTTCTTTCACCTGCACCTCTCCCCCTGTTCCCCCTCTTCATCCCTGTTTCACCTGCACCTCTCCCCCTGTTCCCCCTCTTCATCCCTGTTTCACCTGCACCTCTTCCCCTGTTCCCCCTCTTCATCCCTGTTTCACCTGCACCACTCCCCCTGTTCCCCGCTCTTCATCCCAGTTTCACCTGCACCTCTCCCCCTCTTCATCCTTATTTCACCTGCACCACTCCCACTGCTCCCCCTCTTCATCAATGTTTCACCTGCTCCACTCCCCCTGTTCCCCCTCCTCATGCCTGTTTTACCTGCACCACTCCCCCTTTTCCCCCTCTTCATCCCTGTTTCACCTGCACCACCCCCCCTGTTCCCCCTCCTCATGCCTGTTTCACCTGCACCACTCCCCCTGTTTCACCTGTACCACTCCCCCTGTTCCCCCCTTTTTGGGATGAAGAGCCCTCCTGGTTGTCTGGGTTCGAATCCTTCATAGGTGTGGAGTTTTCAATTGCATATTGGCTTGCTTGGGGACCATTCAATCTTTTTCCCAAGCCATATATTGTTATATATATATATATATATATTTATATATATATATATATATATATATATATATATATATATATATATATATATATATATATATATATATATATATATTTTTTTTTTTTTTTTTTTTTTACTTTTAAGTTTTTGAGGGTACCACCTCTGGTGCCAATGTAGGGACCCATAGCCTCGGAGAAGAAAATAAAACGTATTCAGAGGAGACCTTGTGGTTTCTCACTGAGCACTAATATTATCTTCTACCACCCCCATTCTTGTGTATGTACACATATATATTTACTTTATTTGAACTTTGTTACAAAAAAGGAGTTACATATGGGTTACAGAGATGGTTATCATAGGTTGTCGAGTTCCTCCAGCTCCTCAAATGGCGGGCTGGAACCCTGGATGCAGTGCGCATTTCCCCTCTGTATCGCCACACTGAGGCGCTGGAAAAGAAAGCTTGCAGCTCTTGGGTCCCTTGTTGTTTCAATGAGCCTAGAACCCAGTTCCTTCAAAAAACTGGTAGCACTTTTACCCCAGGCGCCGAGTGTCTCAGAAGCAATGGGGACAAAATTGTAGTGGTGATCCAGTTCTCTATATTTACGGGATTTGGCTGCTTCCCTGTGGGTGGCAGCGCCACCTGGTTGTGCAACACTGAGGTTAATGTAGGTGTTAGCCAGGGTTGATACGCACGTGTAGTGCGTACCACCCCCATTCTTTTGTATGTACACATATTTATTTATATTAGAGAAGAGAAGAAAATATCAAGGTGGTCAGTGAATATCCAAAGGTCTTCTCTGAGTACTCTTTATTTTCTTCTCCGAGGCTATGGGTCCCTACACTTGCACTAGAGGTGGTACCCCTTCTATGTTTAAATATATATATATATATATATATATATATATATATATATATATATATATATATATATATATATATATATATATATATATATGTAAATATATATATATATATATATATATATATATATATATATATATATATATATATATATATATATATATATATATATATATATGTATATATATGTATATTTGACCATCACTACCGGACAAAATGAGGTGATATCCGAGGCTATTTGAACCACCCCACCGCCGGCACTCGGATAGTTATCTTGGGCATAGCATTTTACCAAATCACCTCATTCTTTGGGGCAACACGTGAGGAACACAAATGCGAACAAGCCTGAATGGTCCCCAGGACATATGCAACTGAAAACTCACACCCCAGAAGTGACTCGAACCCATACTCCCAGAAGCAACGCATCTGGTATGTACAAGACGCCTTAATCCACTTGACCAATATTGTCCTGGGGACCATTCAGGCTTGTTCGCATTTGTGTTCCTCACGTGTTGCCCCAAAGAATGAGGTGATTTGGTGAAATGCTATGCCCAAGATAACTATCCGAGTGCCGGCGGTGGGGTGGTTCAAATAGCCTCGGCTATCACCTCATTTTGTCCGGTCGTGATGGTCAAGTGGATTAAGGCGTCTTGTATATATATATGTATATGTATATATATATAAATATATATATATATATATATATATATATATATATATATATATATATATATATTTATATATATATATATATAGATATATATATGTCGTACCTAGTAGCCAGAACGCACTTCTCAGCCTACTATGCAAGGCCCGATTTGCCTAATAAGCCAACTTTTCATGAATTAATTGTTTTTCGACGACCTAACCTACCTAACCTAACCTAACCAAATTTTTTCGGCTACCTAACCTAACCTAACCTATAAAGATAGGTTAGGTTAGGTTAGGTAGGGTTGGTTAGGTTCGGTCATATATCTACTTTAATTTTAACTCCAATAAAAAAAAATTGACCTCATACATAATGAAATGGGTAGCTTTATCATTTCATAAGAAAAAAATTAGAGAAAACATATTAATTCAGGAAAACTTGGCTTATTAGGCAAATCGGGCCTTGCATAGTAGTCCAAAAAGTGCGTTCTGGCTACTAGGTACGACATATATATATATATATATATATATATATATATATATATATAAATATATATATATATATATATATATATATATATATATATATATATATATATATATATATATGTGTGTGTGTGTGTGTGTGTGTGTGTCGTACCTAGTAGCCAGAATGCACTTCTCAGCCTACTATGCAAAGTCCGATTTGCCTAATAAGCCAAGTTTTCCTGAATTAATATATTTTCTCTAATTTTTTTCTTATGAAATGATAAAGCTACCCATTTCAGTATGTATGAGGTCAATTTTTTTATTAGAGTTAAAATTAATGTAGATATATGACCGAACCTAACCAACCCTACCTAACCTAACCTAACCTATCTTTATAGGTTAGATTTTGTTAGGTAGCTGAAAAAGTTAGGTTAGGTTAGGTTAGGTAGGTTAGGTAGTCGAAAAATAATTAATTCATGAAAACTTGGCTTATTAGGCAAATCGGGCCTTGCATAGTAGGCTGAGAAGTGCGTTTTGGCTACTAGGTACGACATATATATATATATATATATATATATATATATATATATATATATATATATATGTCGTACCTAGTAGCCAGAACTCACTTCTCTGCCTACTATGCAAGGCCCGATTTGCCTAATAAGCCAAGTTTTCCTGAATTATTATATTTTCTCTAATTTTTTTCTTATGAAATGATAAAGCTACCTATTTCATTATGTATGAGGTCAATTTTTTGTTATTGGAATTAAAATTAACGCAGATATATGACCGAACCTAACCAACCCTACCTAACCTAACCTAACCTACCTCTATAGGTTAGGTTCGGTTAGGTAGCCTAAAAAGTTAGGTTAGGTTAGGTTAGGTAGGTTAGGTAGACGAAAAAACATTAATTCATGAAAACTTGGCTTATTAGGCAAATCGGGCTTTGAATAGTAGGCTGAGAAGTGCGTTCTGGCTACTAGGTACGACATATATATATATATATATATATATATATATATATGTATATACACACACACACATGTGTGTGTGTGTGTGTATTTTCTTTAAAAATTTTATATTTATAAATATATATGTATATAAAAATATTGATCTGAGCCTGTATGGATATGGACCCTGTGGGTCCAGGAGGCCATCTGTGTCCCCTCAGATGGTCTCCCTTATCACAGTTTGTGTCTATGGATGTGTGTGAATGTGTGAGTGTGAGTGTCACTGTGAGTGGCCGGGTGAGTGTGGGTGTCCCTGTGAGTGTCCGGATGATTATGTGTCCGGTTACATCTGTGGTTTCAGGAGGTCATCTGTGTCCCCTCAGATGGTCTCCCTTATCACAGTCTATGGATGTGTGTGTGTGAGTGTCCCTGTGAATGTTCGGAGAAGGGTGTGTGTGTGTGTGTGTGTGTGTGTGAGTGTCCGGATTTATGTGAGGTTTGGTTCCAGGAACCATTTGTGTCCCTCCTCCCCCAAATCTCCTCCCTGATTCCCACCGTGGGTTCGAATCCCAGGTGATTAGACCTACCCTAGGTCTATGGATCCAAGGTATCCATCCGTGGGCCCAACGGATTTCACCCCTTCCCCACTTTCCTAGGGCCAGGCCAATTCCAGCTATCCGGGAAACCTGTCGAAACAGAGGCAGCTACAGGAGGGGACACACAAATATTTGTGCCCTGCAGTTACACAACCGTTCCGACAGGCTCGATCGTAATCTATCCAGATGAGAACACGTTCTCCTCCGACTAGACCACGCTGGAGTCGCTGTATGTTTAAAATTTGGTTCCTTTATTTATAGTTAGTATTTTTGGTGTATTAATTGATTTGTTTTATATTTTTAATGACTTAGGTAGAGTGATTTAAGGAGTCGGGGGAGGTGGGGGGGGGGGGGGTAGGGGTGGTAGCGTGTGTAGTAGATTATACGAGATCGTGGTTAGTTAGTATTTATCTAGTTGTGTTCACCTAGCTGTTCTTGCGAGGGTTGAGCTCTGCTCTTTCGGCCCGCCTCTCAACTGTCAGTCAATCAATTTTTACTAGCTAATAAAAAAAAATTCCACATACACACACCCAAGAAGCAGCCCGTAACAGATGTCTAATGCCCAAGTACCTATGTACTGCTAGGTAAGAGGAGCATCAGAATGAATGAAACTCTGTTGATTTTCGTTTGCGCCATCACCGGGGGATCGAACTTTGACCCTAGGATTACGAGTCGAGAGCGCTGTCCACTCAGCTATAAAGCCCCCTAGTGTGTGTATTGGTGCAAAAGATAATTTGGGAGAGGTTAATGGAAAGGAATGATGTTTGGTGGCGTTGAAGGCACTGGCTGGAAGAGGGTTGCCAGTTATGAATTTAAATTATAAATTTATTAAGATAGGATATATATGCAAAAGACGTTGTGAGAGATAGTAAGAAAAGTGTTTCTGACTGAGGTTAGGTACTGTGTGATTGACTTGTATGTTAGGAAAAAGAATATTTATCAAAAACATAGATGATCTTTAGAAATGTTTGTTTGCAAGTAGTTGCAAATTATTGGGTAAAAAGCCAATGGTTACCGTACCTTTAACAAACAAACGTGAGCACTATTAGTCGACGGGGGTCAGAGAGTGAGAGTGAACAGCGAAACAGTAACAAAAAATGTGACAATAATGGGAAACTATGTCATTCAAACGTATACATGTTAACCATATAAATTACAGTAACACTAAACGCGCGCATACGTACATATGTCAATCAATTTACATAAATAAACATTCACTAATATGTACCTTTAAAATGGACACATACAGATAATTACCGTACACATGTCAGTTTAATTACAGGTACACATAAACACATATAGCTTCACGTGTCTGTCGGTCATGACAATAGTACACATGGATACGAACACAAAACAGTCCATTATCAACTAGTGTGTGTGTGTGTGTGTGTGTGTGTGTATTCTCACCTGGTTCTGTTTGCAGGGGTTGAGCTCTGGCTCTTTGATCCCGTCTCTGTGTGTGTGTGTGTGTGTGTGTGTGTGTGTGTGTGTGTGTGTGTGTGTGTGTGTGTGTGTGTGTGTGTGTGTGTTTGTGTGTGTGTGTGTGTGTTTTATCCTTATATTTACTATATGTATCTGCAGAATCGAGTTATTAGCTCTTGGACCCCGCCTATCAAATAAATGTATTTATCCTCTTTTATATCTACTACATCTATTTCTCTCTAACTAACACACACACACAAACACACACACACACACACACACACACACACATACACACACACACATACAAACTGGAGGCCTAGCGTCTAAATGGAGAGAGTTCGATGGTTATAATCCTAATGGTCCCCGATCGAATCCCGGTTGATGCAATAGCAAATCGAAAGATATTCTTTAACCTGATTCGACTGTTCACCTAGCATAAATGTATCCATCAATGTATCCATCTATCTATCTACTTATATCTGTCAATCCATCAATCTATCTTCCCATTAAACCAACCATTTATCATTATATACATCTATCTATCCATGTACCCGTCCATCAACTCATCTTTCTATCCATCCATCTAGTCATCTGTCTTTCCGTCCATCAACTCATCTATGCATCCGTCTATCCGTCAATATATATATTTAGCAATCAATGTATCCATCCATCTATCTACCTATATAAATTTACCATTAATCTATCCATTTATCATAACCATCTATCAACACCCTCCCCACTCCCTCTCCTATTTTACTACTAAACTCCCTCCTCTCATTCTGGCACCTTCTCCTTCACTTTTCCTCCCTCTCATAAACCTGCTCATCCTCCATCCTTCTGCCCTTCCCACTCCCGCCCCTACCCCATCCCGCTCTTCCCATCGTCTTCCCTCTCGCCGCAGATCCATCCCTTCGTTCTCATTCCTTCCGCCGCTTCTCACTCTCGCCCTTCCCTCTGTTTTTTATCCCTCCCGTTGCTAGTCCTTCCCTTCCTTCACTCACCTTCCCTTCTTACCCATCATGTAGACTTCCCCTCCCGCCACCAGCCCTTCGCATCGTCCTCCCTCCTACATCACACTCTCTGCTCCCCCTTCCTGCACCGCCTTCACTCCCACTTCATCCCTTTTTCACCTGTACCACTCCCCCCTGTTCCCCCCTCTTCATCCTTCTTTCACCTGCACCTCTCCCCCTGTTCCCCCTCTTCATCCCTGTTTCACCTGCACCTCTCCCCCTGTTCCCCCTCTTCATCCCTGTTTCACCTGCACCTCTTCCCCTGTTCCCCCTCTTCATCCCTGTTTCACCTGCACCACTCCCCCTGTTCCCCGCTCTTCATCCCAGTTTCACCTGCACCTCTCCCCCTCTTCATCCTTATTTCACCTGCACCACTCCCACTGCTCCCCCTCTTCATCAATGTTTCACCTGCTCCACTCCCCCTGTTCCCCCTCCTCATGCCTGTTTTACCTGCACCACTCCCCCTTTTCCCCCTCTTCATCCCTGTTTCACCTGCACCACCCCCCCTGTTCCCCCTCCTCATGCCTGTTTCACCTGCACCACTCCCCCTGTTTCACCTGTACCACTCCCCCTGTTCCCCCCTTTTTGGGATGAAGAGCCCTCCTGGTTGTCTGGGTTCGAATCCTTCATAGGTGTGGAGTTTTCAATTGCATATTGGCTTGCTTGGGGACCATTCAATCTTTTTCCCAAGCCATATATTGTTATATATATATATATATATATTTATATATATATATATATATATATATATATATATATATATATATATATATTTTTTTTTTTTTTTTTTTTTTTACTTTTAAGTTTTTGAGGGTACCACCTCTGGTGCCAATGTAGGGACCCATAGCCTCGGAGAAGAAAATAAAACGTATTCAGAGGAGACCTTGTGGTTTCTCACTGAGCACTAATATTATCTTCTACCACCCCCATTCTTGTGTATGTACACATATATATTTACTTTATTTGAACTTTGTTACAAAAAAGGAGTTACATATGGGTTACAGAGATGGTTATCATAGGTTGTCGAGTTCCTCCAGCTCCTCAAATGGCGGGCTGGAACCCTGGATGCAGTGCGCATTTCCCCTCTGTATCGCCACACTGAGGCGCTGGAAAAGAAAGCTTGCAGCTCTTGGGTCCCTTGTTGTTTCAATGAGCCTAGAACCCAGTTCCTTCAAAAAACTGGTAGCACTTTTACCCCAGGCGCCGAGTGTCTCAGAAGCAATGGGGACAAAATTGTAGTGGTGATCCAGTTCTCTATATTTACGGGATTTGGCTGCTTCCCTGTGGGTGGCAGCGCCACCTGGTTGTGCAACACTGAGGTTAATGTAGGTGTTAGCCAGGGTTGATACGCACGTGTAGTGCGTACCACCCCCATTCTTTTGTATGTACACATATTTATTTATATTAGAGAAGAGAAGAAAATATCAAGGTGGTCAGTGAATATCCAAAGGTCTTCTCTGAGTACTCTTTATTTTCTTCTCCGAGGCTATGGGTCCCTACACTTGCACTAGAGGTGGTACCCCTTCTATGTTTAAATATATATATATATATATATATATATATATATATATATATATATATATATATATATATATATATATATATATATATATATATATGTAAATATATATATATATATATATATATATATATATATATATATATATATATATATATATATATATATATATATATATATGTATATATATGTATATTTGACCATCACTACCGGACAAAATGAGGTGATATCCGAGGCTATTTGAACCACCCCACCGCCGGCACTCGGATAGTTATCTTGGGCATAGCATTTTACCAAATCACCTCATTCTTTGGGGCAACACGTGAGGAACACAAATGCGAACAAGCCTGAATGGTCCCCAGGACATATGCAACTGAAAACTCACACCCCAGAAGTGACTCGAACCCATACTCCCAGAAGCAACGCATCTGGTATGTACAAGACGCCTTAATCCACTTGACCAATATTGTCCTGGGGACCATTCAGGCTTGTTCGCATTTGTGTTCCTCACGTGTTGCCCCAAAGAATGAGGTGATTTGGTGAAATGCTATGCCCAAGATAACTATCCGAGTGCCGGCGGTGGGGTGGTTCAAATAGCCTCGGCTATCACCTCATTTTGTCCGGTCGTGATGGTCAAGTGGATTAAGGCGTCTTGTATATATATATGTATATGTATATATATATAAATATATATATATATATATATATATATATATATATATTTATATATATATATATATAGATATATATATGTCGTACCTAGTAGCCAGAACGCACTTCTCAGCCTACTATGCAAGGCCCGATTTGCCTAATAAGCCAACTTTTCATGAATTAATTGTTTTTCGACGACCTAACCTACCTAACCTAACCTAACCAAATTTTTTCGGCTACCTAACCTAACCTAACCTATAAAGATAGGTTAGGTTAGGTTAGGTAGGGTTGGTTAGGTTCGGTCATATATCTACTTTAATTTTAACTCCAATAAAAAAAAATTGACCTCATACATAATGAAATGGGTAGCTTTATCATTTCATAAGAAAAAAATTAGAGAAAACATATTAATTCAGGAAAACTTGGCTTATTAGGCAAATCGGGCCTTGCATAGTAGTCCAAAAAGTGCGTTCTGGCTACTAGGTACGACATATATATATATATATATATATATATATATATAAATATATATATATATATATATATATATATATATATATATATATATATATATATATATATATATATATATATATATATATATGTGTGTGTGTGTGTGTGTGTGTGTGTGTCGTACCTAGTAGCCAGAATGCACTTCTCAGCCTACTATGCAAAGTCCGATTTGCCTAATAAGCCAAGTTTTCCTGAATTAATATATTTTCTCTAATTTTTTTCTTATGAAATGATAAAGCTACCCATTTCAGTATGTATGAGGTCAATTTTTTTATTAGAGTTAAAATTAATGTAGATATATGACCGAACCTAACCAACCCTACCTAACCTAACCTAACCTATCTTTATAGGTTAGATTTTGTTAGGTAGCTGAAAAAGTTAGGTTAGGTTAGGTTAGGTAGGTTAGGTAGTCGAAAAATCATTAATTCATGAAAACTTGGCTTATTAGGCAAATCGGGCCTTGCATAGTAGGCTGAGAAGTGCGTTTTGGCTACTAGGTACGACATATATATATATATATATATATATATATATATATATATATATATATATATATATATATATATATATATATATATATGTATATACACACACACACATGTGTGTGTGTGTGTGTATTTTCTTTAAAAATTTTATATTTATAAATATATATGTATATAAAAATATTGATCTGAGCCTGTATGGATATGGACCCTGTGGGTCCAGGAGGCCATCTGTGTCCCCTCAGATGGTCTCCCTTATCACAGTTTGTGTCTATGGATGTGTGTGAATGTGTGAGTGTGAGTGTCACTGTGAGTGGCCGGGTGAGTGTGGGTGTCCCTGTGAGTGTCCGGATGATTATGTGTCCGGTTACATCTGTGGTTTCAGGAGGTCATCTGTGTCCCCTCAGATGGTCTCCCTTATCACAGTCTATGGATGTGTGTGTGTGAGTGTCCCTGTGAATGTTCGGAGAAGGGTGTGTGTGTGTGTGTGTGTGTGTGAGTGTCCGGATTTATGTGAGGTTTGGTTCCAGGAACCATTTGTGTCCCTCCTCCCCCAAATCTCCTCCCTGATTCCCACCGTGGGTTCGAATCCCAGGTGATTAGACCTACCCTAGGTCTATGGATCCAAGGTATCCATCCGTGGGCCCAACGGATTTCACCCCTTCCCCACTTTCCTAGGGCCAGGCCAATTCCAGCTATCCGGGAAACCTGTCGAAACAGAGGCAGCTACAGGAGGGGACACACAAATATTTGTGCCCTGCAGTTACACAACCGTTCCGACAGGCTCGATCGTAATCTATCCAGATGAGAACACGTTCTCCTCCGACTAGACCACGCTGGAGTCGCTGTATGTTTAAAATTTGGTTCCTTTATTTATAGTTAGTATTTTTGGTGTATTAATTGATTTGTTTTATATTTTTAATGACTTAGGTAGAGTGATTTAAGGAGTCGGGGGAGGTGGGGGGGGGGGGGGGGTAGGGGTGGTAGCGTGTGTAGTAGATTATACGAGATCGTGGTTAGTTAGTATTTATCTAGTTGTGTTCACCTAGCTGTTCTTGCGAGGGTTGAGCTCTGCTCTTTCGGCCCGCCTCTCAACTGTCAGTCAATCAATTTTTACTAGCTAATAAAAAAAAATTCCACATACACACACCCAAGAAGCAGCCCGTAACAGATGTCTAATGCCCAAGTACCTATGTACTGCTAGGTAAGAGGAGCATCAGAATGAATGAAACTCTGTTGATTTTCGTTTGCGCCATCACCGGGGGATCGAACTTTGACCCTAGGATTACGAGTCGAGAGCGCTGTCCACTCAGCTATAAAGCCCCCTAGTGTGTGTATTGGTGCAAAAGATAATTTGGGAGAGGTTAATGGAAAGGAATGATGTTTGGTGGCCTTGAAGGCACTGGCTGGAAGAGGGTTGCCAGTTATGAATTTAAATTATAAATTTATTAAGATAGGATATATATGCAAAAGACGTTGTGAGAGATAGTAAGAAAAGTGTTTCTGACTGAGGTTAGGTACTGTGTGATTGACTTGTATGTTAGGAAAAAGAATATTTATCAAAAACATAGATGATCTTTAGAAATGTTTGTTTGCAAGTAGTTGCAAATTATTGGGTAAAAAGCCAATGGTTACCGTACCTTTAACAAACAAACGTGAGCACTATTAGTCGACGGGGGTCAGAGAGTGAGAGTGAACAGCGAAACAGTAACAAAAAATGTGACAATAATGGGAAACTATGTCATTCAAACGTATACATGTTAACCATATAAATTACAGTAACACTAAACGCGCGCATACGTACATATGTCAATCAATTTACATAAATAAACATTCACTAATATGTACCTTTAAAATGGACACATACAGATAATTACCGTACACATGTCAGTTTAATTACAGGTACACATAAACACATATAGCTTCACGTGTCTGTCGGTCATGACAATAGTACACATGGATACGAACACAAAACAGTCCATTATCAACTAGTGTGTGTGTGTGTGTGTGTGTGTGTGTGTGTATTCTCACCTGGTTCTGTTTGCAGGGGTTGAGCTCTGGCTCTTTGATCCCGTCTCTGTGTGTGTGTGTGTGTGTGTGTGTGTGTGTGTGTGTGTGTGTGTGTGTGTGTGTGTGTGTGTGTGTGTGTGTGTGTGTGTGTGTGTGTTTGTGTGTGTGTGTGTGTGTTTTATCCTTATATTTACTATATGTATCTGCAGAATCGAGTTATTAGCTCTTGGACCCCGCCTATCAAATAAATGTATTTATCCTCTTTTATATCTACTACATCTATTTCTCTCTAACTAACACACACACACAAACACACACACACACACACACACACACACACACATACACACACACACATACAAACTGGAGGCCTAGCGTCTAAATGGAGAGAGTTCGATGGTTATAATCCTAATGGTCCCCGATCGAATCCCGGTTGATGCAATAGCAAATCGAAAGATATTCTTTAACCTGATTCGACTGTTCACCTAGCATAAATGTATCCATCAATGTATCCATCTATCTATCTACTTATATCTGTCAATCCATCAATCTATCTTCCCATTAAACCAACCATTTATCATTATATACATCTATCTATCCATGTACCCGTCCATCAACTCATCTTTCTATCCATCCATCTAGTCATCTGTCTTTCCGTCCATCAACTCATCTATGCATCCGTCTATCCGTCAATATATATATTTAGCAATCAATGTATCCATCCATCTATCTACCTATATAAATTTACCATTAATCTATCCATTTATCATAACCATCTATCAACACCCTCCCCACTCCCTCTCCTATTTTACTACTAAACTCCCTCCTCTCATTCTGGCACCTTCTCCTTCACTTTTCCTCCCTCTCATAAACCTGCTCATCCTCCATCCTTCTGCCCTTCCCACTCCCGCCCCTACCCCATCCCGCTCTTCCCATCGTCTTCCCTCTCGCCGCAGATCCATCCCTTCGTTCTCATTCCTTCCGCCGCTTCTCACTCTCGCCCTTCCCTCTGTTTTTTATCCCTCCCGTTGCTAGTCCTTCCCTTCCTTCACTCACCTTCCCTTCTTACCCATCATGTAGACTTCCCCTCCCGCCACCAGCCCTTCGAATCGTCCTCCCTCCTACATCACACTCTCTGCTCCCCCTTCCTGCACCTCCTTCACTCCCACTTCATCCCTTTTTCACCTGTACCACTCCCCCCTGTTCCCCCCTCTTCATCCTTCTTTCACCTGCACCTCTCCCCCTGTTCCCCCTCTTCATCCCTGTTTCACCTGCACCTCTCCCCCTGTTCCCCCTCTTCATCCCTGTTTCACCTGCACCTCTTCCCCTGTTCCCCCTCTTCATCCCTGTTTCACCTGCACCACTCCCCCTGTTCCCCGCTCTTCATCCCAGTTTCACCTGCACCTCTCCCCCTCTTCATCCTTATTTCACCTGCACCACTCCCACTGCTCCCCCTCTTCATCAATGTTTCACCTGCTCCACTCCCCCTGTTCCCCCTCCTCATGCCTGTTTTACCTGCACCACTCCCCCTTTTCCCCCTCTTCATCCCTGTTTCACCTGCACCACCCCCCCTGTTCCCCCTCCTCATGCCTGTTTCACCTGCACCACTCCCCCTGTTTCACCTGTACCACTCCCCCTGTTCCCCCCTTTTTGGGATGAAGAGCCCTCCTGGTTGTCTGGGTTCGAATCCTTCATAGGTGTGGAGTTTTCAATTGCATATTGGCTTGCTTGGGGACCATTCAATCTTTTTCCCAAGCCATATATTGTTATATATATATATATATATTTATATATATATATATATATATATATATATATATATATATATATATATATATATATATATATATATTTTTTTTTTTTTTTTTTTTTACTTTTAAGTTTTTGAGGGTACCACCTCTGGTGCCAATGTAGGGACCCATAGCCTCGGAGAAGAAAATAAAACGTATTCAGAGGAGACCTTGTGGTTTCTCACTGAGCACTAATATTATCTTCTACCACCCCCATTCTTGTGTATGTACACATATATATTTACTTTATTTGAACTTTGTTACAAAAAAGGAGTTACATATGGGTTACAGAGATGGTTATCATAGGTTGTCGAGTTCCTCCAGCTCCTCAAATGGCGGGCTGGAACCCTGGATGCAGTGCGCATTTCCCCTCTGTATCGCCACACTGAGGCGCTGGAAAAGAAAGCTTGCAGCTCTTGGGTCCCTTGTTGTTTCAATGAGCCTAGAACCCAGTTCCTTCAAAAAACTGGTAGCACTTTTACCCCAGGCGCCGAGTGTCTCAGAAGCAATGGGGACAAAATTGTAGTGGTGATCCAGTTCTCTATATTTACGGGATTTGGCTGCTTCCCTGTGGGTGGCAGCGCCACCTGGTTGTGCAACACTGAGGTTAATGTAGGTGTTAGCCAGGGTTGATACGCACGTGTAGTGCGTACCACCCCCATTCTTTTGTATGTACACATATTTATTTATATTAGAGAAGAGAAGAAAATATCAAGGTGGTCAGTGAATATCCAAAGGTCTTCTCTGAGTACTCTTTATTTTCTTCTCCGAGGCTATGGGTCCCTACACTTGCACTAGAGGTGGTACCCCTTCTATGTTTAAATATATATATATATATATATATATATGTGTGTAAATATATATATATATATATATATATATATATATATATATATATATATATATATATATATATATATATATATATATATATATATATATATATATATATATATATATATATATGTGTGTAAATATATATATATATATATATATATATATATATATATATATATATATATATATATATATATATATATATATATATATATATATATATATATATATATATATATATATATATATATATGTATATATATGTATATTTGACCATCACTACCGGACAAAATGAGGTGATATCCGAGGCTATTTGAACCACCCCACCGCCGGCACTCGGATAGTTATCTTGGGCATAGCATTTTACCAAATCACCTCATTCTTTGGGGCAACACGTGAGGAACACAAATGCGAACAAGCCTGAATGGTCCCCAGGACATATGCAACTGAAAACTCACACCCCAGAAGTGACTCGAACCCATACTCCCAGAAGCAACGCATCTGGTATGTACAAGACGCCTTAATCCACTTGACCAATATTGTCCTGGGGACCATTCAGGCTTGTTCGCATTTGTGTTCCTCACGTGTTGCCCCAAAGAATGAGGTGATTTGGTAAAATGCTATGCCCAAGATAACTATCCGAGTGCCGGCGGTGGGGTGGTTCAAATAGCCTCGGATATCACCTCATTTTGTCCGGTCGTGATGGTCAAGTGGATTAAGGCGTCTTGTATATATATATGTATATGTATATATATATAAATATATATATATATATATATATATATATATATATATATATATATATTTATATATATATATATATAGATATATATATGTCGTACCTAGTAGCCAGAACGCACTTCTCAGCCTACTATGCAAGGCCCGATTTGCCTAATAAGCCAACTTTTCATGAATTAATTGTTTTTCGACGACCTAACCTACCTAACCTAACCTAACCAAATTTTTTCGGCTACCTAACCTAACCTAACCTATAAAGATAGGTTAGGTTAGGTTAGGTAGGGTTGGTTAGGTTCGGTCTTATATCTACTTTAATTTTAACTCCAATAAAAAAAAATTGACCTCATACATAATGAAATGGGTAGCTTTATCATTTCATAAGAAAAAAATTAGAGAAAACATATTAATTCAGGAAAACTTGGCTTATTAGGCAAATCGGGCCTTGCATAGTAGTCCAAAAAGTGCGTTCTGGCTACTAGGTACGACATATATATATATATATATATATATATATATATATATAAATATATATATATATATATATATATATATATATATATATATATATATATATATATATATATATATATATGTGTGTTTGTGTGTGTGTGTGTGTCGTACCTAGTAGCCAGAATGCACTTCTCAGCCTACTATGCAAAGTCCGATTTGCCTAATAAGCCAAGTTTTCCTGAATTAATATATTTTCTCTAATTTTTTTCTTATGAAATGATAAAGCTACCCATTTCAGTATGTATGAGGTCAATTTTTTTATTAGAGTTAAAATTAATGTAGATATATGACCGAACCTAACCAACCCTACCTAACCTAACCTAACCTATCTTTATAGGTTAGATTTTGTTAGGTAGCTGAAAAAGTTAGGTTAGGTTAGGTTAGGTAGGTTAGGTAGTCGAAAAGTCATTAATTCATGAAAACTTGGCTTATTAGGCAAATCGGGCCTTGCATAGTAGGCTGAGAAGTGCGTTTTGGCTACTAGGTACGACATATATATATATATATATATATATATATATATATATATATATATATATATATATATATATATATATATATGTATATACACACACACACATGTGTGTGTGTGTGTGTATTTTCTTTAAAAATTTTATATTTATAAATATATATGTATATAAAAATATTGATCTGAGCCTGTATGGATATGGACCCTGTGGGTCCAGGAGGCCATCTGTGTCCCCTCAGATGGTCTCCCTTATCACAGTTTGTGTCTATGGATGTGTGTGAATGTGTGAGTGTGAGTGTCACTGTGAGTGGCCGGGTGAGTGTGGGTGTCCCTGTGAGTGTCCGGATGATTATGTGTCCGGTTACATCTGTGGTTTCAGGAGGTCATCTGTGTCCCCTCAGATGGTCTCCCTTATCACAGTCTATGGATGTGTGTGTGTGAGTGTCCCTGTGAATGTTCGGAGAAGGGTGTGTGTGTGTGTGTGTGTGTGTGTGAGTGTCCGGATTTATGTGAGATTTGGTTCCAGGAACCATTTGTGTCCCTCCTCCCCCAAATCTCCTCCCTGATTCCCACCGTGGGTTCGAATCCCAGGTGATTAGACCTACCCTAGGTCTATGGATCCAAGGTATCCATCCGTGGGCCCAACGGATTTCACCCCTTCCCCACTTTCCTAGGGCCAGGCTAATTCCAGCTATCCGGGAAACCTGTCGAAACAGAGGCAGCTACAGGAGGGGACACACAAATATTTGTGCCCTGCAGTTACACAACCGTTCCGACAGGCTCGATCGTAATCTATCCAGATGAGAACACGTTCTCCTCCGACTAGACCACGCTGGAGTCGCTGTATGTTTAAAATTTGGTTCCTTTATTTATAGTTAGTATTTTTGGTGTATTAATTGATTTGTTTTATATTTTTAATGACTTAGGTAGAGTGATTTAAGGAGTCGGGGGAGGTGGGGGGGGTGGGAAGGGGTGGGGGTGGTAGCGTGTGTAGTAAATTATACGAGATCGTGGTTAGTTAGTATTTATCTAGTTGTGTTCACCTAGCTGTTCTTGCGAGGGTTGAGCTCTGCTCTTTCGGCCCGCCTCTCAACTGTCAGTCAATCAATTTTTACTAGCTAATAAAAAAAAATTCCACATACACACACCCAAGAAGCAGCCCGTAACAGATGTCTAATGCCCAAGTACCTATGTACTGCTAGGTAAGAGGAGCATCAGAATGAATGAAACTCTGTTGATTTTCGTTTGCGCCATCACCGGGGGATCGAACTTTGACCCTAGGATTACGAGTCGAGAGCGCTGTCCACTCAGCTATAAAGCCCCCTAGTGTGTGTATTGGTGCAAAAGATAATTTGGGAGAGGTTAATGGAAAGGAATGATGTTTGGTGGCCTTGAAGGCACTGGCTGGAAGAGGGTTGCCAGTTATGAATTTAAATTATAAATTTATTAAGATAGGATATATATGCAAAAGACGTTGTGAGAGATAGTAAGAAAAGTGTTTCTGACTGAGGTTAGGTACTGTGTGATTGACTTGTATGTTAGGAAAAAGAATATTTATCAAAAACATAGATGATCTTTAGAAATGTTTGTTTGCAAGTAGTTGCAAATTATTGGGTAAAAAGCCAATGGTTACCGTACCTTTAACAAACAAACGTGAGCACTATTAGTCGACGGGGGTCAGAGAGTGAGAGTGAACAGCGAAACAGTAACAAAAAATGTGACAATAATGGGAAACTATGTCATTCAAACGTATACATGTTAACCATATAAATTACAGGACACTAAACGCGCGCATACGTACATATGTCAATCAATTTACATAAATAAACATTCACTAATATGTACCTTTAAAATGGACACATACAGATAATTACCGTACACATGTCAGTTTAATTACAGGTACACATAAACACATATAGCTTTACGTGTCTGTCGGTCATGACAATAGTACACATGGATACGAACACAAAACAGTCCATTATCAACTAGTGTGTGTGTGTGTGTGTGTGTGTGTGTGTATTCTCACCTGGTTCTGTTTGCAGGGGTTGAGCTCTGGCTCTTTGGTCTCGTCTCTGTGTGTGTGTGTGTGTGTGTGTGTGTGTGTGTGTGTGTGTGTGTGTGTGTGTGTGTGTGTGTGTGTGTGTGTGTGTGTGTGTGTGTGTGTGTGTGTGTGTGTGTGTGTTTTATCCTTATATTTACTATATGTATCTGCAGAATCGAGTTATTAGCTCTTGGACCCCGCCTATCAAATTTATCCTCTTTTATATCTACTACATCTATTTCTCTCTAACTAACACACACACACAAACACACACACACACACACACACATACACACACACACATACAAACTGGAGGCCTAGCGTCTAAATGGAGAGAGTTCGATGGTTATAATCCTAATGGTCCCCGATCGAATCCCGGTTGATGCAATAGCAAATCGAAAGATATTCTTTAACCTGATTCGACTGTTCACCTAGCATAAATGTATCCATCAATGTATCCATCTATCTATCTACTTATATCTGTCAATCCATCAATCTATCTTCCCATTAAACCAACCATTTATCATTATATACATCTATCTATCCATGTATCCGTCCATCAACTCATCTTTCTATCCATCCATCTTGTCATCTGTCTTTCCGTCCATCAACTCATCTATGCATCCGTCTATCCGTCAATATATATATTTAGCAATCAATGTATCCATCCATCTCTCTACCTATATAAATTTTCCATTAATCTATCCATTTATCATAACCATCTATCAACACCCTCCCCACTCCCTCTCCTATTTTACTACTAAACTCCCTCCTCTCATTCTGGCACCTTCTCCTTCCCTTTTCCTCCCTCTCATAAACCTGCTCATCCTCCATCCTTCTGCCCTTCCCACTCCCGCTCCTACCCCATCCCGCTCTTCCCATCGTCTTCCCTCTCGCCGAAGATCCATCCCTTCGTTCTCATTCCTTCCGCCGCTTCTCACTTTCGCCCTTCCCTCTGTTTTTTATCCCTCCCGTTGCTAGTCCTTCCCTTCCTTCACTCACCTTCCCTTCTTACCCATCATGTAGTCTTCCCCTCCCGCCACCAGCCCTTCGCATCGTCCTCCCTCCTACAACACACTCTCTGCTCCCCCTTCCTGCACCTCCTTCACTCCCACTTCATCCCTTTTTCACCTGTACCACTCCCCCCTGTTCCCCCCCTCTTCATCCTTCTTTCAACTGCACCTCTCCCCCTGTTCCCCCTCTTCATCCCTGTTTCACCTGCACCACTCCCCCTGTTCCCCCTCCTCATGCCTGTTTCACCTGCACCACTCCCCCTGTTCCCCCTCTTCATCCCTGTTTCACCTGCACCACTCCCCCTGTTCCCCGCTCTTCATCCCAGTTTCACCTGCACCTCTCCCCCTCTTCATCCTTATTTCACCTGCACCACTCCCCCTGCTCCCCCTCTTCATCAATGTTTCACCTGCACCACTCCCCCTGTTCCCCCTCCTCATGCCTGTTTCACCTGCACCACTCCCCCTTTTCCCCCTCTTCATTCCTGTTTCACCTGCACCACCCCCCTGTTCCCCCTCCTCATGCCTGATTCACCTGCACCACTCCCCCTGTTCCCCCCTTTTTGGGATGAAGAGCCCTCCGGGTTGTCTGGGTTCGAATCCTTCATTGGTGTGGAGTTTTCAATTGCATATTGGCTTGCTTGGGGACCATTCAATCTTTTTCCCAAGCCATATATATATATATATATATATATAACTGAAAACTCGCACCCCAGAAGTGACTCGAACCCATACTCCCAGAAGCAACGCAACTGGTATGTACAAGACGCCTTAATCCACTTGACCATCACGACCGGACAAAATGAGGTGATAGCCGAGGCTATTTGAACCACCCCACCGCCGGCACTCGGATAGTTATCTTGGGCATAGCATTTTACCAAATCACCTCATTCTTTGGGGCACACGTGAGGAACACAAATGCGAACAAGCCTGAATGGTCCCCAGGACAATATGCAACTGAAAACTCACACCCCAGAAGTGACTCGAACCCATACTCCCAGAAGCAACGCAACTGGTATGTACAAGACGCCTTAATCCACTTGACCATCACGACCGGACAAAATGAGGTGATAGCCGAGGCTATTTGAACCACCCCACCGCCGGCACTCGGATAGTTATCTTGGGCATAGCATTTTACCAAATCACCTCATTCTTTGGGGCACACGTGAGGAACACAAATGCGAACAAGCCTGAATGGTCCCCAGGACAATATGCAACTGAAAACTCACACCCCAGAAGTGACTCGAACCCATACTCCCAGAAGCAACGCAACTGGTATGTACAAGACGCCTTAATCCACTTGACCATCACGACCGGACAAAATGAGGTGATAGCCGAGGCTATTTGAACCACCCCACCGCCGGCACTCGGATAGTTATCTTGGGCATAGCATTTTACCAAATCACCTCATTCTTTGGGGCACACGTGAGGAACACAAATGCGAACAAGCCTGAATGGTCCCCAGGACAATATGCAACTGAAAACTCACACCCCAGAAGTGACTCGAACCCATACTCCCAGAAGCAACGCAACTGGTATGTACAAGACGCCTTAATCCACTTGACCATCACGACCGGACAAAATGAGGTGATAGCCGAGGCTATTTGAACCACCCCACCGCCGGCACTCGGATAGTTATCTTGGGCATAGCATTTTACCAAATCACCTCATTCTTTGGGGCACACGTGAGGAACACAAATGCGAACAAGCCTGAATGGTCCCCAGGACAATATGCAACTGAAAACTCACACCCCAGAAGTGACTCAAACCCATACTCCCAGAAGCAACGCAACTGGTATGTACAAGACGCCTTAATCCACTTGACCATCACGACCGGACAAAATGAGGTGATAGCCGAGGCTATTTGAACCACCCCACCGCCGGCACTCGGATAGTTATCTTGGGCATAGCATTTTACCAAATCACCTCATTCTTTGGGGCACACGTGAGGAACACAAATGCGAACAAGCCTGAATGGTCCCCAGGACAATATGCAACTGAAAACTCACACCCCAGAAGTGACTCGAACCCATACTCCCAGAAGCAACGCAACTGGTATGTACAAGACGCCTTAATCCACTTGACCATCACGACCGGACAAAATGAGGTGATAACTATCCGAGTGCCGGCGGTGCGGTGGTTCAAATAGCCTCGGCTATCACCTCATTTTGTCCGGTCGTGATGGTCAAGTGGATTAAGGCGTCTTGTACATACCAGTTGCGTTGCTTCTGGGAGTATGGGTTCGAGTCACTTCTGGGGTGTGAGTTTTCAGTTGCATATTGTCCTGGGGACCATTCAGGCTTGTTCGCATATATATATATATATATATATATATATATATATATAAATATATATATATATATATATATATATATATATATATATATATATATATATATATATATATATATTTTTTTTTTTTTTTTTTTTACTTTTAAGTTTTTGAGGGTACCACCTCTGGTGCCAATGTGGGGACCCATAGCCTCAGAGAAGAAAATAAAAAGTATTCAGAGGAGACATTGTGGTTTCTCACTGAGCACTAATATTATCTTCTACCACCCCCATTCTTGTGTATGTACACATATATATTTACTTTATTTGAACTTTGTTACAAAAAAGGAGTTACATATGGGTTACAGAGATGGTTATCATAGGTTGTCGAGTTCCTCCAGCTCCTCAAATGGCGGGCTGGAACCCTGGATGCAGTGCGCATTTCCCCTCTGTATCGCCACACTGAGGCGCTGGAAAAGAAAGCTTGCAGCTCTTGGGTCCCTTGTTGTTTCAATGAGCCTAGAACCCAGTTCCTTCAGAAAACTGGTAGCACTTTTACCCCAGGAGCCGAGTGTCTCAGAAGCAATGGGGACAAAATTGTAGTGGTGATCCAGTTCTCTATACTTACGGGATTTGGCTGCTTCCCTGTGGGTGGCAGCGCCACCTGGTTGTGCAACACTGAGGTTAATGTAGGTGTTAGCCAGGGTTGATACGCACGTGTAGTGCGTACCACCCCCATTCTTTTGTATGTACACATAATTATATATATTAGAGAAGAGAAGAAAATATCAAGGTGGTCAGTGAGTATCCAAAGGTCTTCTCTGAGTACTCTTTATTTTCTTCTCCGAGGCTATGGGTCCCTACACTTGCACTAGAGGTGGTACCCCTTCTAGGTTTAAAAATATATATATAATATATATATATATATATATATATATATATATATATATATATATATATATATATATATATATATATATATATATATATATATATATATATATATATATATATATATATTGTGACGGTAACGCGTTGGTGTTCGGCTGTTTAAGGCTAGGGGTATGGCCTCGTCACATAGTTATAAAAAAAAAAATAGAAAAACTGGAACTTCGTCTGTGGTAAGGTAAGGAGAAGACACACAAAACACAAGTAAATTTTAACAATGAAATTTTAATTACGTTAAATAAATCAAAACATGAATAAAATGCACAAACAAATTCTTATAATAAAATCAATCAAAATAATAAGAATAATTAGATGACACAATGAAAAGTTACGTTAAGGCAAAATAACAAGAAGTGCAATACAAAAGTAAATGGGAGGTGCTGGAATATTGGCTTTAAGCCACCACTTCTCTCAGTACACGCTAGCGTCTAGCCGGGAGTAGTGGTGACAACGAGAGCACTGAACATTCTGAGGTCTGAGGTTGGGGCGACCCCAGACATCAAGTAGTATGGGGGGGCGAGTGCAGGTGCAGCCAGACCGGCGACCAATCAGCGGAGCCGGTAGCGATCAACATGTAGTTTGGTGGTTTGAGTCCGAACAGGTGGCTGGCTGCATACGTTTTGCTCACCCTGGCAAGCCTTGCTGGTGTTGTTGTTGTTGTTGGACATGTCTTCCATAGTCGTTTTATATAATTTCAACGACGTGTTTGTGGAGGGAAGAGCAGGCTCAATCTCTTGAAGGAGATTATTGTCACAATATATATACATATATATATATATATATATATATATATATATGTATATATATATATAAATATATATATATATATATATATATATATATATATATATATATATATATATATATATATATATATATATATATATATATATATATATAGATATATGTATATAGATATATATATATATATATATATATATGTCGTACCTAGTAGCCAGAACTCACTTCTCAGCCTACTATGCAAGGCCCGATTTGCCTAATAAGCCTAGTTTTCATGAATTAATGTTTTTTCGACTACCTAACCTACCTAACCTAACCTAACCTAACGTTTTCGGCTACCAAACCTAACCTAACCTATAAAGATAGGTTAGGTTAGGTTAGGTAGGGTTGGTTAGGTTCGGTCATATATTTACGTTAATTTTAACTCCAATAAAAAAAAATTGACCTCATACATAATGAAATGGGTAGTTTTATCATTTCATAAGAAAAAAATTAGAGAAAATATATTAATTCAGTAAAACTTGGCTTATTAGGCAAATTGGGCCATGCATAGTAGGCTGAGAAGTGAGTTCTGGCTACTAGGTACGACATATATATATATATATATATATATATATATATATATATATATATATATATATATATATAAAAATATATATATATATATATATATATATATATATATATATATATATATATATATATATATATATATGTGTGTGTGTGTGTGTGTGTGTGTGTGTCGTACCTAGTAGCCAGAATGCACTTCTCAGCCTACTATGCAAAGTCCGATTTGCCTAATAAGCCAAGTTTTCCTGAATTAATATATTTTCTCAAATTTTTTTCTTATGAAATGATAAAGCTACCCATTTCAGTATGTATGAGGTCAATTTTTTTTATTAGAGTTAAAATTAACGTAGATATATGACCGAACCTAACCAACCCTACCTAACCTAACCTAACCTATCTTTATAGGTTAGATTTGGTTATGTAGCCGAAAAAGTTAGGTTAGGTTAGGTTAGGTAGGTTAGGTAGTCGAAAAATCATTAATTCATGAACACTTGGCTTATTAGGCAAATCGTGCCTTGCATAGTAGCTGAGAAGTGCGTTTTGGCTACTAGGTACGACATATATATATATATATATATATATATATATATGTATATATATTTTGTGCTTTATTATGCATTTGATGGTTACAAGATATACATGGGTTGATACAAAAATAATAATGCAAAAAGGTGCTTAGAGGTTATGGATCTCTTGAAAAACACAACAATGGGAAACATTGATGAATGTCACAGACGGGTTCGATCATTGTTGCAAGTCAAACACTTCTTCGAATTCCTCTGAAGTTGGACTAGTGCCCAAGACGCAACAGGCATTTCCCCTCTGAATCGCAACACTGAGGCGCTGGAACAAGAAACTTTTTGCTCTCTGGTCTTTTGTAGCGCTGATCAATTTGTCCCCCAATTCCTTCAGGAACTTCAATGCACATTTTCCCCACGAACCGAGGGTCTCCGAGCCGATCGGAACAAAGCTGTAGCAGTGTGCTAGACCTCTGTATTTAATAATTTTCTGCGATTCCCTGAAAGAAGCAGCACCACCGCTTTCACGTGTGCTGTAGTGGAGGTAGGTACTGGCCAGTGTGGCAGCGCACATGTAGTCCCATACCACTTGCTTACCATCCTTCCAAGGTAGCAAGGTGACCCCATCAGGGCGCTTCTGAGGGTCGTTAGGTCTGGATAAGTGTGGTTCTCTTTGTGCTGGGCAGCGGGCTGTGGCGAGGCTCCTCTTGATGATGTCGTTGACTTCTTCATGTCTTGCAATTTTACCCTGTGATTTACGACATACCAGACCATGACGACCATATTGGTCTGCCATCGCAGTTCCGCAGATGCACCTATGTTCGGTGAGGATGGGGGCGGCAAGGCGAAGGGCAACTCCAATGCGGAGAGCGTCATGACTGAGGCGAGTTCCCAGGGCTGCATTGGGCACAGCAAATAAAAAATCCCCGGCGTGGGGTGCTGTTACCGCTAGGAGGCGGGCTTTGTTTTCAGCATCAGCGTTGTCAATCATTGCTGTGACAGTCTTTTCCATTATGGGGCTATCCCAGTGGGCCTGCTTGTGGTCTTTTGGGACTTGTGGTCGGGGTTGAGGGTGTGCAATGGTGTCCCATTGTCTGGCTGCTTCGATGAACGTTTGATCATGAGTTCCCGCTGTCTCTCTCATACGCTCTGGTAGGATCTATGTATATATATATATATATATATATATATATATATATATATATATATATATATATATATATATATTATATAGTTATATATATATATATAATATATATATATATATATATATATATATATATATATATATATATATATATATATATATATATATATATATATATATATATATATATATATATATATATATGTATACACACACACACACACACACATGTGTGTGTGTGTGTGTGTATTTTCTTTAAAAATTTTATATTTATAAATATATATGTATATAAAAATATTGATCTGAGCCTGTATGGATAAGGACCCTGTGGGTCCAGGAGGCCATCTGTGTCCCCTCAGATGGTCTCCCTTATCACAGTTTGTGTCTATGGATGTGTGTGAGTGTGTGAGTGTCACTGTGAGTGTCCGGGTGAGTGTGGGTGTCCCTGTGAGTGTCCGGATGATTATGTGTCCGGTTACATCTGTGGTTTCAGGAGGTCATCTGTGTCCCCTCAGATGGTCTCCCTTATCACAGTCTATGGATGTGTGTGCGTGTGAGTGTCCCTGTGAATGTTCGGATAAGGGTGTGTGTGTGTGTGTGTGAGTGTCCGGATTTATGTGAGGTTTGGTTCCAGGAACCATTTGTGTCCCTCCTCCCCCAAATCTCCTCCCTGATTCCCACCGTGGGTTCGAATCCCAGGTGATTAGACCTACCCTAGGTCTATGGATCCAAGGTATCCACCCGTGGGCCCAACGGATTTCACCCCTTCCCCACTTTCCTAGGGCCAGGCCAATTCCAGCTATCCGGGGAACCTGTCGAAACAGAGGCAGCTACAGGAGGGGACACACAAATATTTGTGCCCTGCAGTTACACAACCGTTCCGACAGGCTCGATCGTAATCTATCCAGATGAGAACACGTTCTCCTCCGACTAGACCACGCTGGAGTCGCTGTATGTTTAAAATTTGGTTCCTTTATTTATAGTTAGTATTTTTGGTGTATTAATTGATTTGTTTTATATTTTTAATGACTTAGGTATAGTGATTTAAGGAGTCGGGGGAGGTTGGGGGGGGGGGGTGGTAGCGTGTGTAGTAGATTATACGAGATCGTGGTTAATTAGTATTTATCTAGTTGTGTTCACCTAGCTGTTCTTGCGAGGGTTGAGCTCTGCTCTTTCGGCCCGCCTCTCAACTGTCAGTCAATCAATTTTTACTAGCTAATAAAAAAAAATTCCACATACACACACCCAAGAAGCAGCCCGTAACAGATGTCTAATGCCCAAGTACCTATGTACTGCTAGGTAAGAGGAGCATCAGAATGAATGAAACTCTGCTGATTTTCGTTTGCGCCATCACCGGGGGATCGAACTTTGACCCTAGGATTACGAGTCGAGAGCGCTGTCCACTCAGCTATAAAGCCCCCTAGTTTGTGTTTTGGTGCAAAAGATAATTTGGGAGAGGTTAATGGAAAGGAATGATGTTTGGTGGCCTTAAAGGCACTGGCTGGAAGAGGGTTGCCAGTTATGAATTTAAATTATAAATTTATTAAGATAGGATATATATGCAAAAGACGTTGTGAGAGATAGTAAGAAAAGTGTTTCTGACTGAGGTTAGGTACTGTGTATGTATGTTAGGAAAAAGAATATTTATCAAAAACATAGATGATCTTTAGAAATGTTTGTTTGCAAGTAGTTGCAAATTATTGGGATTATATATTCAAATTATTGGGATAATAATCCAAATTATTATGGATTATATTATTTTTTTTCCTTAAGTATTTTCGTATATTAATACATCTTCATAAGGATTCCATGAATAAATATATATATATATATATATATATATATATATATATATATATATATATATATATATATATATATATATATATATATATATATATATATATATATATATATATATATATATAGTACCACCTCTGGCTGGAAGAAGGGGGACCCATAGCATAGAAGGATTCGAACCCAGACAGCCAGGAGGGCTCTTCATCCCAAAAATGGGGGAACAGGGGGAGTGGTGCAGGTGAAACAGGCATGAGGAAGGGGAACAGGGGGAGTGGTGCAGGTGAAACAGGGATGAAGAGGGGGAACAGGGGGAGTGGTGCAGGTGAAACAGGCATGAGGAGGGGGAACAGGGGGAGTGGTGCAGGTGAAACATTGATGAAGAGGGGGAACAGGGGGAGTGGTACAGATGAAATAAGGATGAAGAGGGGGAACAAGGGGAGAGGTGCAGGTGAAACTGGGATGAAGGGCGGGGAACAGGGGGAGTGGTGCAGGTGAAACAGGGACGAAGAGGGGGAACAGGGGAAGAGGTGCAGATGAAACAAGGATGAAGAGGGGGAACAGGGGGAGAGGTGCAGGTGAAACAGGGATGAAGAGGGGGAACAGGGGGAGAGGTGCAGGTGAAATAAGCATGAAGAGGGGGGAACAGGGGGAGTGGTACAGGTGAAAATGGGATGAAGTGGGAGTGAAGGAGGTGCAGGAAGGGGGAGCAGAGAATGTGATGTAGGAGGGAGGACGATGGGAAGGGCTGGTAACGGGAGGGAAGACTACATGATAGGTAAGAAGGGAATGTGAGTGAAGGAAGGGAAGGACTAGCAATGGGAGGGAGGAAAAACAGAGGGAATTGCGAGAGTGAGATGCGGCGGAAGGAATGAGAACGAAGGGATGGATCTGCGGCGAGAGGGAAGACGATGGGAAGAGCGGGATGGGGTAGGGGCGGGAGTGGGAAGGGCAGAAGGATGGAGGATGAGCAGGTTTATGAGAGGGAGGAAAAGGGAAGGAGAAGGTGCCAGAATGAGAGGAGGGAGTTTAGTAGTAAAATAGGAGAGGGAGTGGGGAGGGTGTTGATAGATGGTTATGATAAATGGATAGATTAATGGAAAGTTTATATAGGTAGATAGATGGATGGATACATTGATTGCTAAATATATATATTGACGGATAGACGGATGCATAGATGAGTTGATGGACGGAAAGACAGATGACTAGATGGATGGATAGAAAGATGAGTTGATGGACGGATACATGGATAGATAGATGTATATAATGATAAATGGTTGGTTTAATGGGAAGATAGATTGATGGATTGACAGATATAAGTAGATAGATAGATGGATACATTGATGGATACATTTATGCTAGGTGAACAGTCGAATCAGGTTAAAGAATATCTTTCGATTTGCTATTGCATCAACCGGGATTCGATCGGGGACCATTAGGATTATAACCATCGAACTCTCTCCATTTAGACGCTAGGCCTCCAGTTTGTATGTGTGTGTGTGTGTATGTGTGTGTGTGTGTGTGTGTGTTTGTGTGTGTGTGTTAGTTAGAGAGAAATAGATGTAGTAGATATAAAAGAGGATAAATACATTTATTTGATAGGCGGGGTCCAAGAGCTAATAACTCGATTCTGCAGATACATATAGTAAATATAAGGATAAAACACACACACACACACACACACACACACACACACACACACACACACACACACACACACACACACAGAGACGGGACCAAAGAGCCAGAGCTCAACCCCTGCAAACAGAACCAGGTGAGAATACACACACACACACACACACACACACACTAGTTGATAATGGACTGTTTTGTGTTCGTGTCCATGTGTACTATTGTCATGACCGACAGACACGTGAAGCTATATGTGTTTATGTGTACCTGTAATTAAACTGACATGTGTACGGTAATTATCTGTATGTGTCCATTTTAAAGGTACATATTAATGGCAAAAATTGACCCATCGCTACTCTCAGTAATTGACATGTTTTCGGTATAAATAGTCGTAATTTCAAACTGCGAATACGTGTAGAGAGCCAGAATTTAGCTCTAAATTTTGACTCAAGCGTCGAATTTGGGATGTTTGCGATGTTTTGAAAACTACAGGGGGGTTTGGGCAAAATGTGTTCCATCGCCGCTTTCAGTAACTGGCATATTTTCGGCATAAAAATTCGTAATTTCATACTGCGAATACGTGCAGACAGCCAGAATTTGACTCCAAAATATGGCTCATGCTCTGAATTTGGGATGTTTGGGATATTTTAAAAACTGCAAGGTGGGTTTAGGCAAAATGTAATCCATCGCCGCTCTCAGTAATTGGCATATTTTCGGTATAAAGTTCGTAATTTCAAACTGCGAATACGTGCACAGAGCCAGAATTTGGCTCCAAAATATGGCTCAAGCGTCGAATTTGGAGTGTTTGGGATATTTTGAAAACTGCCGGGCGGGTATAGGTAAAATGTGACTCATCGCCGCTCTCAGTAATTGGCATATTTTCGGTATAAAAAGTCATAATTTCAAACTGCGAATTCGTGCAGAGAGCCAAAATTTGGCTCCAAAATATGGCTCAAGCGTCGACTTTTGGATGTTTCGAATATTTTAAAAACTGCAGGGAGGGTTTGGGCAAAATGTGATCCATCGCTGCTCTCAGTAATTGGCATATTTTCGGTATAAAAGGTCGTAATTTCGAACTGAGAATTCGTGCGGAGAACCAGAATTTGGCTCCAAAATATGGTTCAAGGGTCGAATTTGGGATGTTTGAGATATTTTGAAATCTGCAGGGGATGGGGTCTGGGCAAAATGTGACCCATCGCAGCTCACAGTAGTTGCCATATTTTCGGTATAAAAAGTCGTAATTTCAAACTGCGAATTCGTGCAGAGAGCCAGAATTTGGCTCCAAAATATATCTCAAGCGTCGAATTTGGGATGTTTGGGATACTATGAAAACTGCAGGGGGGGTCTGGGCAAAATGTGATCCATCGCCGCTTTCAGTAACTGGAATGTTTTCGGTATTAGATTACTTTGCAATATAGTACCTAAATTTATGGCATTCATAAATTCATTCATAAATTAAAAGGGAATTTCAATCAGAAATGTTCGTTTCAAAAGGTGTTGTTGAGGTCACAGTTGGATTATTAGCACGTAAACAGTGAGTTCTTTTTCCTTCATTTTTCGTCGAGACTAAATGAATAACCAAATCATTTCTTAGATTAGGTTAGGTTAAGTTAGGTTACGTTACGTTAGTTACGTTACGTTTGGTTAGGATGGTTTAGGTTAGGTAAGGTAAGGTAAGGTAAGGTAAGGTAAGGTAAGGTAAGGTAAGGTAAGGTAAGGTAAGGTAAGGTAAGGTAAGGTAAGGTAAGGTAAGGTAAGGCAAGGCAAGGTAAGGTAAGGTAAGGTAAGGTAAGGTAAGGTAAGGTAAGGTAAGGTAAGGTAAGGCAAGGTAAGGTAAGGTAAGGTAAGGTAAGGTAAGGTAAGGTAAGGTAAGGTAAGGTAAGGTAAGGTAAGATAAGGTAAGGTAAGGTAAGGTTATGCTATTTTAGGTTAGGCTTCTTTCCTACGTCTTGTGGGATGTTGAAATAGGAGAGCATTAAAGGAATATGAACCGCCATGTGGCCGCCGCTGAGGAGATCAAGCGATGAAGAAACTGTCCTTCCCTCGTCTAACTGAACTGCTTCTTAACGTCAACAAGACAGGGGGAAAGAGTTCTAAAAGGTATAATCGTGAGGAACGTGATTCTTATCATCACAAGGCCATATACTCTAAAAGCAAGAAGGCCACCAATTTGCTCATAAGGAACGCTTCAGCACCAAGCGGACTTGCTACAAAGAGACAAATGTCACCTATGCCATTACACGCCTACTTGGGGAACTGTTAGCCCCAACGATCTCAATATACAGGCAAGACGACAACACCTCTTTCGAGGCGACTGACAATCCACAAACAGTAATACGCTATCAAAGGTTATATTATTATTTCTTTGTACATTCAGGGCATCACAGGAGATGTCCTGACTAGGAACACTAGTCAGGTCTAGAGTGGTTTGGTCATCAAATTACTTCCATCCTATAGCATGGATACCAAATCTGAACTGCATAATTGCACCGGGGTCTAATAAGGAGATGCTAAAGCTAAAGTATAATACTATGTATTTTGTTGCTTTAGATTCAGCTACTCGGAACAAAAAAGATACAAGTAGCACGGGCTATAATGAGCCCGTAGTGGACTTTAATATTTTATTGCTAGCATTTCAAGAAGTAATCATGGTATCCTATTTGCTCTATTCTGTACAGTTATGTCATCTTTTTTTTTACTTAAAATTCCAACCGATTTCAAATCTGCTTCGTATTCAGATTAAGATAATAAGAGTAATGAATAAGAGTGTGTATGTTTAACTCGAGCTGGCCTCAGTAAAGCCATTTTGTTAATTCTTTATTAATCTACTAGATTGGGAGGGGGGGTGCAGCCGGCATTGTTTGAGTGGGGGGAGGACCCGGCATCCCCCCCCCCTTTTATACACTAGCTTTTTCACTGTAACCATCTACACTACATAACCATGATCACTATGTAGCCTCAATACAAAGCGACTATTATCACCGCGGCCATCTTCACTACACACGACCATCAACACTGTGACCATCGTTACTTCACACAACCTTCAATCAACACTGTAGCCTTCAACACTATACCCGACCATCTTCGGCATTGTAACTATCTTCACTAAATATTTAACGCACTCACTTTACTCGCACTTCACAAAGCACTACACACCACTATACCAAAGTACTACACACCACTATAACAAAGTACTACACACCACTATAACAAAGTACTACACACTACTATAACAAAGCACTACACACCACTATAACAAAGTACTACACACCACTATAACAAAGTACTACACACTACTATAACAAAGCACTACACACCACTATAACAAAGTACTACACACCACTATAACAAAGTACTACACACTACTATAACAAAGTACTACACACCACTATAACAAAGCACTACACACTACTATAACAAAGCACTACACACTACTATAACAAAGCACTACACACCACTATAACAAAGTACTACACACTACTATAACAAAGTACTACACACTACTATAACAAAGCACTACACACCACTATAACAAAGTACTACACACTACTATAACAAAGTACTACACACTACTATAACAAAGCACTACACACCACTATAACAAAGTACTACACACCACTATAACAAAGTACTACACACTACTATAACAAAGCACTACACACCACTATAACAAAGCACTACACACCACTATAACAAAGTACTACACACTACTATAACAAAGCACTACACACCACTATAACAAAGCACTACACACTACTATAACAAAGCACTACACACCACTATAACAAAGTACTACACACTACTATAACAAAGTACTACACACCACTATAACAAAGCACTACACATCACTATAACAAAGCACTACACACCACAGTAACAAACCACTACACACCACTATAACAAAGTACTACACACCACTATAACAAAGTACTACACACTACTATAACAAAGCACTACACACTACTATAACAAAGCACTACACACCACTATAACAAAGTACTACACACCACTATAACAAAGCACTACACACCACTATAACAAAGTACTACACACTACTATAACAAAGCACTACACACCACTATATCAAAGCACTACACACCACTATACCAAACCACTAAACACCACTATATCAAAGCACTACACACCACTATACCAAACCACTAAACACCACTATAACAAAGCACTAAACACCACTATAACAAAGCACTACACACCACTATAACAAAACACTAAACACCACTATAACAAAGTACTACACACCACTATAACAAAGCACTACACATCACTATAACAAAGCACTGCGCACCACTATAACAAAGCACTACACACCACTATAACAAAGTACTACACATCACTATAACAAAGCACTACACACCACTATAACAAAGCACTACACATCACTATAACAAAGTACTACACATCACTATAACAAAGCACTACACACCACTATAACAAAGTACTACACACCACTATAACAAAGTACTACACACTACTATAACAAAGCACTACACACTACTATAACAAAGCACTACACACCACTATAACAAAGTACTACACACCACTATAACAAAGCACTGCGCACCACTATAACAAAGCACTACACACCACTATAACAAAGCACTACACACCACTATAACAAAGCACTACACACCACTATAACAAAGCACTACACACCACTATAACAAAGCACTACACATCACTATAACAAAGCACTGCGCACCACTATAACAAAGCACTACACACCACTATAACAAAGCACTGCGCACCACTATAACAAAGTACTACACACCACTATAACAAAGCACTACACATCACTATAACAAAGCACTGCGCACCACTATAACAAAGCACTACACACCACTATAACAAAGTACTACACATCTCAAAAAAAGTGAAAATACCTGAGAGTAGACATTATCCAAACACTAAACACCACAAGCTCATGTGAACAGGGCATCATTAGCACCATATGGGAAGTTACCGAACAAAAGAACGTCATTCAAGAATCTAAACAATCAGGCTCTCAAATCCACACATACCACATATGTAAGACCAATACCTGAGTATGCAGCGACAGCAGGGAACCCACACCTTGTGAAACATAAATAGAAACCTTGAAAAAAAGTTCAGAAGTTTGCCACAAGATTAGTACCAGAATTGAGAGACGTCAGCTTTGAGAACAGGTTGAGAGAACAATCTTAGAGGAGAGAAGAGAGAGAGAGAGGGGATATATTAACTACGTACAAGCTCTTAAAGTGAATAGATAAAGTTATCAAAGGAATCTTATTTTAATGTAAAAGACGTAAGATGTGAGTACATCACTACAACACGGCACCGCACTTACTAGACCAGTCGACTATTAGCATGACTATAATTCTTGCATCTGGTATATTATTACCAGATGTGTTCTTCAGGTTCTTGATAGTGTGAAGCGACCAACTATGGAGAAGGAAAAGGTCTCCGGCGACGATGGCCGCCACCAGAAGAAAACCAAGTCTGTCCGCTTCGCAGAAAATATCATCAGTCAGGTGCACGTACTCGAGGACTGGGCCTACGAGAGTTGGGTGTTTAGGAAAGAGGGAAAGAACTGGATTGCCGCAGGCTCATTCCGCCGCCGCTTTGACAGAAGGTGCCTCTCGACCGAAGACTTGCTGAAGGCCGACAAGGTCTTTGACCTCCTGCACAGAGAGAAAATATTTGCTCAGAGATTTAAGGAGTCTTCACTCACACAGTGATTTGTTAATTTATTATCTGTGTCTAACTTTTTAAAATAAAAATATTGCTGTTAGTTGATTTTTATTTGGTTAAGAAACGTGTGTGTGTGTGTGTACTCACCTAGTTGTGTGTCCATGTCTTTATATCCATTTCTTTCTCTCTCTAGAGGTGGTGGGGGGGGGGTAGTAAAGGGGGTCTAGGGCTTGAGGTACGCATTAATGATGCCACATAAACTGACACTTGGATGGGTGACACCGGAGTGGCTGACATTTGGGACCCTGACTCAAGTAGGGTTGTTGTGGTAAGGGACGCGGTGGTGATGACATTATTAACACATTACAGGACATTACAGGCAAAATATGACAATTTAACTGTTTTCATATTTCGCAGATATCAGTGAAAATGTTTTACATTATATAATTCAAATTTAACTGGATATTGCAAGATTCATTTTTGGGGGTCACTTGGCACCATTTCAAGTGGCACTCAATTCATTTATGGCCGCCACTGTTTACGGAGGGGCACGTACTCAACATGAATTACTGTTAAAAATTTGGTGAGACTATCCCCAAGAATCTGAAGACAGACAAACTCACAGAAACAGAGACAGAAAGAGAGAGGCAGAGACAGAATCATAGAAACAGAAGAATTATGTTGATATACACGGGATGTCGTATATGTTCTCATTTATAACCGTTATTTATATATTGATCAGAAATTTGTTTATTGCTGAATAATGCCGGATTAAAATGTGTGTGTGTGTGTGTGTGTGTGTGTGTGTGTGTGTGTGTGTGTGTGTGTGTGTGTGTGTGTGTGTGTGTGTGTGTGTGTGTACTCACCTATTTGTACTCACCTATTTGTGCTTGCGGGGGTTGAGCTTTGGCTCTTTGGTCCCGCTTCTCAACTGTCAATCAACTGGTGTACAGATTCCTGAGCCTACTGGGCTCTATCATATCTACATTTAAAACTGTGTATGGAGTCAGCCTCCACCACATCACTGCCTAATGCATTCCATCCGTTAACTACTCTGACACTGAAAAAGTTCCTTCTAACGTCTCTGTGGCTCATGTGAGTACTCAGTTTCCACCTGTGTCCCCTTGTTCGCGTCCCACCAGTGTTGAATAGTTTATCCTTGTTTACCCGGTCGATTCCTCTGAGGATTTTGTAGGTTGTGATCATGTCTCCCCTTACTCTTCTGTCTTCCAGTGTCGTAAGGTGCATTTCCCGCAGCCTTTCCTCGTAACTCATGCCTCTTAGTTCTGGGACTAGTCTAGTGGCATACCTTTGGACTTTTTCCAGCTTCGTCTTGTGCTTGACAAGGTACGGGCTCCATGCTGGGGCCGCATACTCCAGGATTGGTCTTACATATGTGGTGTACAAGATTCTGAATGATTCCTTACACAGGTTCCTGAACGCTGTTCTGATGTTAGCCAGCCTCGCATATGCCGCAGACGTTATTCTTTTTATGTGGGCTTCAGGAGACAGGTTTGGTGTGATATCAACTCCTAGATCTTTCTCTCTGTTCGTTTCATTAAGTACTTTATCTCCTATTCTGTATCCTGTGTTTGGCCTCCTATTTCCACCACCTAGTTTCATTACTTTGCATTTACTCGGGTTGAACTTCAACAGCCATTTGTTGGACCATTCACTCAGTCTGTCTAGGTCATCTTGTAGCCTCCTACTATCGTCCTCAGTTACAATCCTCCTCATAATTTTTGCATCATCGGCAAACATTGAGAGAAACGATTCTATACCCTCTGGAAGATCATTTACATATATCAGAAACAGTATAGGTCCAAGGACTGACCCCTGCGGTACTCCACTCGTAACGTCTCGCCAATCTGAGACCTCACCCCTCACACTGACTCGTTGTCTCCTGTTACTTAGGTATTCCTGTATCCAACGGAGTACCTTCCCTTTCACTCCAGCCTGCATCTCCAGTTTTTTCACTAGCCTCTTGTGTGGCACTGTGTCAAAGGCTTTCTGACAATCCAAAAATATGCAGTCTGCCCACCCTTCTCTTTCTTGCCTTATTTTTGTTGCCTGGTCGTAGAATTCAAGTGAGGCAGGACCCTGTGAGGCAGAACCCTGTGAGGCAGGACCTGCCATCCCTGAATCCATGTTGATGCTGTGTTACAAAGTTCTTTCGCTCCAGATGTTCCACTAGCTTTCTTCGCACAATCTTCTCCATCAACTTGCATGGTATGCAGGTTAGGGACACTGGTCTGTAATTCAGTGCCTCCTGTCTATCCCCTTTCTTGTATATCGGGACTACGTTAGCTGCTTTCCAAATTTCTGGCAGTTCCCCTGTTGCCAGTGATTTGTTATACACCATGGAGAGCGGGAGGCACAGTTCTTCTGCTCCTTCCTTTAGTATCCAAGGGGAGATTCCATCTGGACCTATAGCCTTTGTCACATCCAATTCTAGTAAACACTTCCTTACTTCCCCGCTGGTAATCTCAAACTCTTCCAGTGGTTCCTGGTTAGCTATTCTCTCTCTTATCTCTGGGATTTCTCCTTGCTCCAAGGTGAAGACCTCCTGGAATTTCTTATTCAGTTCCTCACACACTTCCTTGTCGTTTGTAGTGAATCCTTCTGCCCCTAACCTTAATTTCATAACCTGTTCCTTTACTGTTGTTTTTCTCCTGATGTGGCTATGCAGCAATTTAGGCTGAGTCTTTGCCTTGCTTGCGATGTCATTTTCGTATTGTCTTTCTGCCTCTCTTCTCATCCTAACATATTCATTCCTGGCATTCTGGTATCTTTCTCTGCTCTCCAGTGTCCTGTTATTCCTATAGTTTCTCCATGCCCTTTTACTTTGCTGCTTAGCTAGCCTACATCTCTGATTAAACCATGGGTTTCTCATCTTCATTTCACTGTTTTCCTTTTGGACTGGGACAAACTTGTTTGCTGCATCCTTGCATTTTTGCGTGATGTATTCCATCATATCTTGGGCCGTCTTTTCCCTGAGCTCTGTTTCCCATGCTATATCTGCTAGGCATTTTCTTATCTCCTCATAGTTTCCCTTTCGGTATGCTAACCTTTTGGTTTCGGTATCCCTTCTCGAGTTCAATAACCCTTCTTCAATCAGGTACTCAAACACCAATACACTGTGGTCGCTCATTCCTACTGGGTCCTCAAAACTGATTTCTCTTATGTCAGAGTCGTTCAGGGTGAAAACCAGGTCGAGTCTCGCTGGTTCGTCGTTTCCTCTCATCCTTGTGGGTTCACTGACATGCTGGGTTAAGAAGTTTCTAGTCGCCACCTCCAGTAGTTTGGCTCTCCACGTATCCTCGCCTCCATGCGGTTCCTTGTTCTCCCAATCAATCCTGCCGTGATTGAAGTCCCTCATGATGAGCAGGTGGGATCTATTTCTACAGGCAGAAGAGGCTGCCCTCTCAATTATAGTGTTAACTGCCATGTTGTTGCTTTCGTACTCTTGACTGGGTCTTTTGTCATTTGGTGGAGGATTATATATTACTGCTACTACTATCCTTGGTCCTCCCATTGTCATGGTGCCTGCTATGTAGTCTCTGAAACCCTCACAGCCCGGGATAGCCATCTCCTTAAAACTCCATTCCTTTCTCATGAGTAGGGTCACTCCTCCTCCTCCCCTACCTTCCCTCTCTTTCCTTATTATTGTGTACTCCTGGGGAAACACGGCATTCGTTATGATTCCAGAGAGTTTTGTTTCAGTGAGTCCAATTACATCTGGGTTCACTTCTTGTGCTCTTTCCCTTATTTCACTTGCCTTGCTTGTGATCCCATCTATGTTCGAGTACATTGCCCTGAAACTAACTCTCTTCTGCTTCTCCTCTGGGGAGGACCTGTGGGGTCTGGGGTGAGCGGGAGCTGGGAGGATCTGGTATGGGGAGACTGGTGGAGGAGGAAGGGCTTGGGGGGGTAGGGGGGAGGGGGAGGGTAGGGGGAGTGGGTGAGGGAGGGAGGGGGAGGGTAGGGGGAGTGGGTGAGGGGGGGAGGGGGAGGGTAGGGGGAGTGGGTGAGGGGGGGAGGGTTGGGGGGGTGGGTGAGAGGGGGAGGGTTGAGGGGGGTGGGGGGATGGGGGAGAAAGGGGGGTTTGGGGGGGGCAATAAAGTGGGGAGGGCTTGGGGGGCGTGGGGGGAAAGGGAAGGCTGAGGTGGTTGAGGAAGAGGGGAGGGTTTTGGGGAGTGGTGGAGAGGGGAAGGCTTAGGTGGGGTGGGGGAGAGTGGGGAGCTTAGGGGGGTGGGGGAGAATGGAGGGCTTGTGGGTGGAAGGGACGTAAGGGCATGTGGGAGAAGGGAATGCTTGGGGGATGGGGGAGAAGGGAGGTCCTGGGGGGAGGGGGGAGTGGGAGGAGGGGGGTGAGTGGGAGGAGGGGGGTGAGTGGGAGGAGAGGGGTGCCTTAGGTGGGTACTTAGTGGGGGGCTGACAGGGGTTGGGGCAGGTAGGGTGTCTGTTGGGTGGAATGAGGGGGTGGTGCCGCACTCCCTGTGGCTAATGCACTGTTTGAGGAGGGTTCCCCGTTTCCCTCTGGAATTGTAGGGATCTGGGGTGTGGCTCCCTGATTCCTTTCTCTCTCCCTGCGCTCCTTCCTCGCGTCTGCTGCTTGCATTCTCTCTTCCCTTGTCATATCCCTCTGCAAGAATACTCTTTTGAACTTCTCTTCACTTGCTAGACAGCACTTCCTTTCTAATAATTCCTCTTTCGCGATTTCGCTCATGAAAACCACCTTTATCATTCGGTCTCTGTCCTTGTTGTACTTTCCAAGCCTGAAAACCTTTTCAACATTTCGCTCAGCTCCCTCCATCCTTACCTCTTTAAGGATCTCTTTAATCATGTTTTTGTCCTTGTCTCTCCGCTCCTTTGGTCTGGTCCCTGTTTGCTCCTTAATGCCTGCTACTACTACTGCTCTATTTCTCTCTATCAGCCGGCTAGTACATCTAGCCGCTTCCTGAGAGGAAGCCACTTCCATGGCAACTTCCTTAACGGCAGACCTAGCTTCAGGGCTCGTTTTAAGTATTTCAGCAAATGAGAGAGTGTGTGTGTGTGTGTGTGTGTGTGTGTGTGTGTGTGTGTGTGTGTGTGTGTGTGTGTGTGTGTGTACTCACCTAGTTGTGTTTGCGGGGGTTGAGCTCTGGCTCTTTGGTCCCGCCTCTCTACTACTGCCTGCTACTACTACTGCTCTATTTCTCTCTATCAGCCGGCTAGTACATCTAGCCGCTTCCTGAGAGGAAGCCACTTCCATGGCAATTTCCTTAACGGCAGACCTAGCTTCAGGGCTCGTTTTAAGTATTTCAGCAAATGAGAGTGTGAGAGTGTGTGTGTGTGTGTGTGTGTGTGTGTGTGTGTGTGTGTGTGTGTGTGTACTCACCTAGTTGTGTTTGCGGGGGTTGAGCTCTGGCTCTTTGGTCCCGCCTCTCAACCGTCAATCAACAGGTGTACAGATTCCTGAGCCTATTGGGCTCTATCATATCTACACTTGAAACTGTGTATGGAGTCAGCCTCCACCACATCACTTCCTAATGCATTCCATTTGTCAACCACTCTGACACTAAAAAAGATCTTTCTAATATCTCTGTGGCTCATTTGGGCACTCAGTTTCCACCTGTGTCCCCTTGTGCGTGTTCCCCTTGTGTTAAATAGACTGTCTTTATCTACCCTATCAATTCCCTTCAGAATCTTGAATGTGGTGATCTACTAACTAACTCCCCCCTAACTCTTCTGTCTTCCAGCGAAGTGAGATTTAATTCCCGTAGTCTCTCCTCGTAGCTCATACCTCTCAGCTCGGGTACTAGTCTGGTGGCAAACCTTTGAACCTTTTCCAGTTTAGTCTTATCCTTGACTAGATATGGACTCCAAGCTGGGGCTGCATACTCCAGGATTGGCCTGACATATGTGGTATACAAAGTTCTGAATGATTCTTTACACAAGTTTCTGAATGCCGTTCGTATGTTGGCCAGCCTGGCATATGCCGCTGATGTTATCCGCTTGATATGTGCTGCAGGAGACAGGTCTGGCGTGATATCAACCCCCAAGTCTTTTTCCTTCTCTGACTCCTGAAGAATTTCCTCTCCCAGATGATACCTTGTATCTGGCCTCCTGCTCCCTACACCTATCTTCATTACATTACATTTGGTTAGGTTAAACTCTAACAACCATTTGTTCGACCATTCCTTCAGCTTGTCTAGGTCTTCTTGAAGCCTCAAACAGTCCTCTTCTGTTTTAATCCTTCTCATAATTTTAGCATCGTCCGCAAACATTGAGAGAAATGAATCGATACCCTCTGGGAGATCATTTACATATATCAGAAACAAGATAGGACCGAGTACAGAGCCCTGTGGGACTCCACTGGTGACTTCACGCCAATCGAAGGTCTCACCCCTCACCGTAACTCTCTGCTTCCTATTGCATAGATACTCCCTTATCCACTGGAGCACCTTACCAGCTACACCTGCCTGTCTCTCCAGCTTATGTACCAGCCTCTTATGCGGTACTGTGTCAAAGGCTTTCCGACAATCCAAGAAAATGCAGTCCGCCCAGCCCTCTCTTTCTTGCTTAATCTTTGTCACCTGATCGTAGAATTCTATCAAGCCTGTAAGGCAAGATTTACCCTCCCTGAACCCATGTTGGCGATTTGTCACGAAGTCCCTTCTCTCCAGATGTGTTACCAGGTTTTTTCTCACGATCTTCTCCATCACCTTGCATGGTATACAAGTCAAGGACACTGGCCTGTAGTTCAGTGCCTCTTGCCTGTCGCCCTTTTTGTAAATTGGGACCACATTCGCCGTCTTCCATATTTCTGGTAGGTCTCCCGTCTCCAGTGACTTACTATACACTATGGAGAGTGGCAAGCAAAGTGCCTCTACACACTCTTTCAGTATCCATGGTGAGATCCCATCTGGACCAACAGCCTTTCTAACATCCAGATCCAGCAGGTGTCTCTTGACCTCCTCTCTCGTAATTTCGAACTCTTCCAAGGCCGCCTGGTTTACCTCCCTTTCTCCTAGCACAGTGACCTCATCTTGTTCTATTGTGAAGACCTCCTGGAACCTCTTGTTGAGTTCTTCACACACCTCTCTGTCATTCTCTGTATACCTGTCATCGCCTGTTCGAAGTTTCAATACCTGTTCTTTCACTGTTGTTTTCCTTCTGATGTGACTGTGGAGTAGCTTTGGTTCGGTCTTGGCTTTGTTGGCTATATCATTTTCAAAACTTTTCTCTGCTTCTCTTCTCACCCTGACGTACTCATTCCTGGTTCTCTGGTATCTCTCTCTGCTTTCTGGTGTTCTGTTATTCCGGAAGTTCCTCCACGCCCTTTTGTTCAGTTTCTTTGCTTCCATACATGCCCTATTATACCATGGATTCTTCTGTTGCTTCTCGGATTTTTCCCTTTGGGCCGGGATGAACCTGTTTACTGCCTCCTGACACTTTTGGGTAACATAGTCCATCATACCCTGTACAGACTTATCTCTGAGGTCTGTGTCCCAAGGTATTTCACTTAGGAAACTTCTCATCTGTTCATAATTTCCCTTTCGGTATGCCAGCCTTTTGATTCCTAGTTCTTTTTTGGGGGAGATAAGTCCTAGCTCTACCAGGTACTCAAAGTTCAATACACTGTGGTCACTCATTCCCAAGGGCGCTTCCATCTTAACTTCTCTTATATCCCACTCATTTAGGGTAAATATCAAATCAAGCATTGCTGGTTCATATTCTCCTCTCATTCTTGTTCGTTATTTGATGTGCTGGCTTAGAAAGTTTCTTGTTGCCACGTCCAGCAGCTTAGCTCTCCATGTTTCTGGTCCTCCATGCGGGTCTCTGTTCTTCCAATCTATCTTCCCATGGTTGAAGTCTCCCATAATTAGTAGTCCAGATCCATTCCTGCTAGCAACAGAAGCTGCTCTTTCTATTATGTTAATGGTGGCCATGTTGTTTCTATCATATTCCTGTCTAGGTCTTCTGTCATTTGGTGGTGGATTATATATGACTACGACTATAATTTTTTTCCCTCCATTTGTTACGGTACCTGCTATGTAGTCACTGAAACCTTCACAGCCCTGAATATCCATCTCCTCAAAATCCCAGCCTTTTCTTACCAGCAGAGCTACACCACCCCCACCTCTTCCTTCCCTCTCTTTCCTCATAACATAATAGTCCTGTGGGAACACTGCGTTTGTTATCGTTTTCGTGATCTTTGTTTCTGTGAGGGCTATTATGTCTGGGTTTTCCTCTAGTACCCGTTCTCCAAGCTCATTTGCTTTATTTGTAATTCCATCTATGTTAGTGTACATCGCTTTGAGGCTCACTTTCTTCTGTCCCTTCTCAAATCGCCTCCTTGGTGAGTGTTCTGCTGGTGGGGGAGGCTGTTCCATGGGTGTGAGGACCTGTGAGGTGGATAACAGGGTCTCAGAGGATACTGGGATGAGGGGCTGGGGATCCAGTGAAGGGGGAGGGACAGGGAGGGTATGGGGTGAAAGGGGAGGGAGGACGGGAAGGAAAGGGGGGGAGGGAGGACTCGGGAGGAGGGGAGGGGTAGAAGGGTGGGGATTGGGTGTGGGGGGAGGGAGATTTGGCTGAACATTTGAGTGGGGGCAGGGAGGGTTTGGGGTAGGGGGGTTTTCTATGCAGAGGAGGGAGGCAGGGTTGTCCTCCCTTCTGGTGTTACTGGGTAGCTGGTTGTGGGTTCCCCCCTCGCTTCTGGGGGTGTTGTGTTGGGAGCTGTGACTTCCTGGTTTTCCCCTCTCACCCTGCTCCTCCTCCTTGCTTCTGCCGCCACGGCTCTCTCCTCCCTTGTCATGTCTCTCTGGAGGAATACATTTTTGAATTTTCCCACGTTTTTCAGGGAGCTCTTCCTTGATAGGATCTTCTCCTTTGTGCTCTCGTTGGCAAACACTATCTTTATCATTCGGTCTCGGTCTTTGTTGTACCAACCTAGCCTGAAAACCTTCTCAATACTATGCTCAGCCCCTTAAATGTCTATTGCCTTTAGTACTTCATTCACTGCTGCTTTGTCCTTGTCATTAGACTCTGTCCTATTAGAGCCTTCCTGCTCTTTAATACACACAGCAACCACTGATCTGTTCCTTTCCAGCAGTTGGCTAGTGGAGCGTGCCGCCTCCTGTGAGATGGCTGCTTTCATGGCCACCTCCATCACTGCAGTCATTACTTCAGAGTTATTTTTTTTTATTATTTCCGCAAATGTTGCTTTTATTGTGGCATTCTCATCCAAAAAACTATTACCACCTTCTCCCTGGATGGTTTTCTGATTCTCAGCCTCGATACCATTCTCTTTGAGGGCTCTAATCTCCTCCTTTGCTGCTGTCAGTTCTCTTTTCAGGTTGCTTATTTCGTTCTTCATTTCCTGCATCATTTCTTGCATTTCACTCTTGATGTCCTCCAGAAACTGGGTGAACATTTCCTTCATTTCGTCACCTTGGCTCTTCCCTGTTCCCCTGGTACCTCTGGCTGCCATGCTCGACCCTGTTCCTATAGTTGTGTCTGATAGGATTTGTCACGAGGGCAGAGCGGGATGGGGAGGGAGAGAGAGAGAGGAAGAGAGAGAAAGAGAGAGAGAGAAGGAAGTGATAAAGGGAGAGATAAATGGGTAGGTGGGGAGGATCCAACCCTTCCACTGAAGTGGGAAGAAAGTAGAAGGGGAGGGGGGGAGGAGATGGAGAGAGAGGCGGGAGGGAGAGAGGGAGAGAGAGGAGAGGGAGAGAGATGGAGAGGGAGAGAGTGGGTGAGGGAGAGACGGGTGAGGGAGAAATGGGGGGAGGTGTGTGTGTGTGTGTGTGTACTCACCTAGTTGTGCTTGCGAGGGTTGAGCTCTGGCTCTTTGGTCCTGCCTCTCAACTGTCAATCAACAGGTGTACAGGTTCCTGAGCCTATTGGGCTCTATCATATCTACACTTGAAACTGTGTATGGAGTCAGCCTCCACCACATCACTTCCTAATGCATCCCATTTGTCAACCACTCTGACACTAAAAAACTTCTTTCTAATATCTCTGTGGCTCATTTGGGCACTCAGTTTCCACCTGTGTCCCCTAGTGCGTGTGCCCCTTGTGTTAAACAGCCTGTCTTTATCAACCCTGTCAATTCCCTTGAGGATCTTGAATGTGGTGATCATGTCCCCCCTAACTCTTCTGTCTTCCAACGAAGTGAGGTTTAATTCCCGTAGTCTCTCCTCGTAGCTCATACCTCTCAGCTCGGGTACTAGTCTGGTGGCAAACCTTTGAACCTTTTCCATTTTAGTCTTATGCTTGACTAGATATGGACTCCATGCTGGTGCCGCATACTCCAGGATTGGTCTGTGTTTACTAGTTGTGTTTTTACGGGGGTTGAGCTTTGCTCTTTCGGCCCACCTCTCAACTGTCAATCAACTGTTTACTAACTACTTACTAACTACTTTACTAACTACTTTTTTTTTTTCCACACCACACACACACCCCAGGAAGCAGCCCGTGACAGCTGACTAACTCCCAGGTACCTATTTACTGCTAGGTAACAGGGGCACTTAGGGTGAAAGAAACTTTTGCCCATTTGTTTCTGCCTCGTGCGGGAATCGAACCCGCGCCACAGAATTACGAGTCCTGCGCGCTATCCACCAGGCTACGAGGCCCCTCAGTGTGTGTGTGTGTGTGTGTGTGTGTGTGTGTGTGTGTGTGTGTGTGTGTGTGTGTGTGTGTGTGTGTGTGTGTGTGTGTGTGTGTGTGTGTGTAGAAAGGGGGGGGGGGTTACTTGGCGTTGCTCTGGTGACGGACGTCACAGCTTCTCTGTTCACTATCTTCATCCTTGTAACCATCTTACCTGTACACTATCTTCATCACTGTAACCCTGTTAACTACAGACCATCTTTCACTCTGTAATAAATACATATCTTTCACACCGAAACTACCCTCACTACAAGCCACCTTCTACACTGTAACCATCTAAACTAAACATGGCCATCCTCATCCATTCACACTATCTTTTCACATTATTCACACTACCATTCACACAACCATTTTCGCAGCGCAGGCACCGTTAATTACCCAATCTACAATCACCATCATTACTACCTTCCATCTTCTTTACCACCTTCCTTCTCTTTTACTATATTGACTACCCTTCGTCCCCTTCCCTACCCTTCATCAACTTCTCTGCCCTTCCCTACCCTTCACTACCTTCCCTATCATTTACCACCCCAATCATTCACCACCTTCCCTACCCTTCATCACACTCCACTCTTCACCACGTTCCCTATTTCCCTATAAAGGGAAAGTGGTAAATACCGAAGACAGTATTTACCTGTATCTATTTTCAGTAAATACTGAATTATTAGTCTGATATGTAGCGAGGATGGAGGCTGATATATAGCGAGGATGGAGGCTGATATGTAGCGAGGATGGAGGCTGATGTGTAGCGGGGATGGAGGCTGACATGTAGCGAGGATGGAGGCTGATATGTAGCGAGAATGGAGGCTGATTTGTAGCGAGGATGGAGGCTGATATGTAGCGAGGATGGAGGCTGATATGTAGCGAGGATGGAGGCTGATATGTAGCGAGGATGGAGGCTGATATGTAACGAGGATGGAGGCTGATTTGTAGCGAGGATGGAGGCTGATATGTAGCGAGGATGGAGGCTGATATGTAGCGAGGATGGAGGCTGATATGTAGCGAGGATGGAGGCTGATATGTAGCAAGGATGGAGTCTGATGTGTCGTGAGGATGAAGTCTGATGTGTCGTGAGGATGGATAACAGATGCGGAAGTTCTGTTTATGATAATATATTCAGGATGGAGTCTGATGTGTAGCGAGGATGGAGTCTGATGTGTCGTGAGGATGAAGTCTGATGTGTAGCGAGGATGGAGTCTTATGTGTCGTGAGGATGGACTCTGATGTGTAGTGAGGATGGATAACAGATACGGAAGTTCTATTTATGATAATATATTCAGTAAAGTAGGAACAGTTGTAAGTGGTTAATGGAATTCAACTTCCACTAGTGCAAGGTAACAGGGATCTATAGAGGAAGCATTAGACCAGAAAGCTTGTACATACTGAAGGATAGAGCTTACAGTATCTTACACGACTACAGTGAAAATATTTGACAGAGTTTTACAGATTACTAAAATTCTAACGTTCACCAAACCATCAGATGTGCAGTTTCTCGCATTACTCAGACAATTAAACTTCCTAATTAAACAAATATACATTTCCAGAAAAAAAAATCTGAAATATAATAAAGGATCATTTGTTAATATCTGACGATTGGTATCTTCGCCACGATTACTGACTATTAATTACTGCCCTGGTATTCTTTTTTTTCCTGCTGCAGTTCGCAGATCATCTCAACCAAACAATATTTGTGGACTGACCGCGACCTCAATGGATTGATTTCATCAACTTTGAATCATTAATTATTGCATCAATGAGGCCTCAGTCGAGCAAAGAAACCTTTGACAAATAATCTAGATTACAGCTACTAACGGAGCTCGCCCTCATTAACAAATTGCATTCTCGTAGAAACTGTCGTTACTCATACAATTTCTTAGATTAGGTTAGGTTAAGTTAGGTTACGTTACGTTACGTTTGGTTAGGATGGTTTATTTGAGGTTAGGTAAGGTAAGGTAAGGTAAGGCAAGGCAAACACATAATTGATTAGATCATAACCTTAAATACTTCATTTTCAATCAACTATTTGTTTCTCGTTAAAATACTGAGTAAGATATTGAAAAGGGGAGAAGTTCTGTTTTTATTGCATATATCGACGTTTCAGCCGGAATAGAGCGATTTTCGTGTACATCTTCCATCGGTAATATAAACGGAAAATCAAGAACATTTTAGTTAATTCTAATGAAAACACATTGATTTTTATCATTTGTATTGGAAACAACATTGTCATATGTCTTTTCTTGGTTTTAAATAATATAAACCTCGCACAATGATTTGAAGTTAAAATACTCATATATGGTAAAATAGTGACTTTTTTCACGTTTTTCATGTAGTGTGATTTTACGAAAATATATTCGTTTTTACCAATATTTCGATACTACTTCATGTTTTCTCACGATATGTTATTTGGCCTTCAAATCTCCGAATTTCGCAAATGTTGCATTTTTAAGCAAGTTTCTTGTATTTAGTTTCGTACTAAAAATCATCGAATTTAGCAATATTTTGACGTTTATCATCTCCTTTTCCTTTACGCGATTTAAACAAAATATCGAATTAGTCAATATTTTGCGGTTTTTCCACGTTTCTGTGAATTTTCAGTTTATTGCTATTAATTCATTAAATATACGAAAAAAATGATGCAAACGCATAATTGATTAGAAATTAACCTTAAATGCTTCATTTTCAATCAACCATTTGTTTCTCGTTAAAATACTGAGTAAGATATTGAAAAGGGGAAAAGTTCGGTTTTTATTGCATATATCGACGTTTCAGCCGGATTAGAGCGGTTTTACGTGTACATCTTCCATCGGTAATATATACGAAAAATCAGGAACATTTTTGTTAATTCTAATGAAAACACATTGATTTTTATCATTTGTATTGGAAACAACATTGTCATGAGTCTTTTATTGGATCTAAATAATACGAAACCTCGCTTTATGATTCGAAGTTAAAATCCACAAATATTGTATAATAGTGACTTTTTTCACGTTTTTCATGTAGTACGATATTACGTAAATATATTCATTTTTACCAATATTTCGATACTATTTCATGTAGTATCACGATATGTAAATTTTCCTTCAAATCACAAAATTTCGCACAAAATTGCATTTTAAGCAAGTTTTCTTGCATTTTGTTTCGTACTAAAAATCATCGAATTTAGTAATATTTTGACGTTTATCATACCCTTTTCCTTTACGTGATTTAAACAAAATATCATCGAATTAGGCAATATTTTGCCGTTGTTCAAAGTTTCTGTGAATTTTCAGTTTATTGCTATTAATTCATTAAATATACAAAACAAATGATGCAAACACATAATTGATTAGAAATTAACCTTAAATGCTTCATTTTCAATCAACCATTTGTTTCTCGTTAAAATACTGAGTAAGATATTGAAAAGGGGAAAAGTTCGGTTTTTATTGCATATATCGACGTTTCAGCCGGATTAGAGCGGTTTTCGTGTACATCTTCCATCGGTAATATAAACGGAAAATCAGGAACATTTTAGTTAATTCTAATGAAAATACATTGATTTTTATCATTTGTATTGGAAACAACATTGTCATATGTCTTTTCTTGGATCTAAATAATACGAAACCTCGCTCTATGATTTGAAGTTAAAATCTTCAAATATGGTAAAATAGTGACTTTTTTCACGTTTTTCATGTAGTTTGATATTACGTAAATATATTCATTTTTACCAATATTTCGATACTATTTCATGTATTATCACGATATGTGATTTGGCCTTTAAATCTCAGAATTTCGCATAATATTGCATTTTAAGCAAGTTTTCTTGCACTTTGTTTTTTACTAAAAATCATCGAATTTAGCAATATTTTGACGTTTATCATCCCCTTTTCTTTTACGTGATTTAAACAAAATATCATCGAATTAGGCAATATTTTGCCGTTGTTCCAAGTTTCTGTGAATTTTCAGTTTATTGCTATTAATTCATTAAATATACGAAAAAAATGATGCAAACACATAATTGATTAGAAATTACCCTTAAATACTTCATTTTCAATCAACCATTTGTTTCTCGTTAAAATACTGAGTAAGATATTGAAAAGGGGAAAAGTTCGGTTTTTATTGCATATATCGACGTTTCAGCCGGATTAGAGCGGTTTTCGTGTACATCTTCCATCGGTAATATAAACGGAAAATCAGGAACATTTTAGTTAATTCTAATGAAAATACATTGATTTTTATCATTTGTATTGGAAACAACATTGTCATATGTCTTTTCTTGCATCTAAATAATACGAAACCTCGCTCTATGATTTGAAGTTAAAATCTTGAAATATTGTAAAATAGTGACTTTTTTCACGATTTTCATGTAGTTTGATATTACGTAAATATATTCATTTTTACCAATATTTCGATACTATTTCATGTATTATCACGATATGTGATTTGGCCTTCAAATCTCAGAATTTCGCATAATATTGCATTTTAAGCAAGTTTTCTTGCACTTTGTTTTTAACTAAAAATCATCGAATTTAGCAATATTTTGACGTTTATCATCCCCTTTTCCTTTACGTAATTTAAACAAAATATCATCGAATTAGGCAATATTTAGCCGTTTTTCACCGTTTTTGTGAATTTTCAGTTTACTGGTATTAATTCAATATATATACGATAAAAATGATGCAAACAAATAATTGATTAGATAATAACCTTAAATACTTCATTTTCAATCATCTATTTGTTTCTCGTTGAAATACTGAATAAGATATTGAAAAGGGGAGAAGTTGAATTTTCAGTTTACTGGTATTAATTCAATATATATACGATAAAAATGATGCAAACAAATAATTGATTAGATAATAACCTTAAATACTTCATTTTCAATCATCTATTTGTTTCTCGTTGAAATACTGAATAAGATATTGAAAAGGGGAGAAGTTCAATTTTTATTGCATATATCGACGTTTCAGCCGGAATGAAGCGGTTTTACGTGTACATCGTCCATCGGTAATATAAATGGAAAATCAGGAACATTTTAGTTAATTCTAATGAAAACACATTGTTTCTTATCATTTGTATTGGAAACAACATTGTCATCTTTTCTTGGATCTAAATAATACGAAACCTCGCTTTATCATTCGAAGTTAAAATCCTCAAATTTGGTATAATAGTGACTTTTTTCACGTTTTTCATGTAGTTCGATATTACGTAAATATATTCATTTTTACCAATATTTCGATACTATTTCATGTAGTATCACGATATGTGATTTGGCCTTCAAATCACACAATTTCGCATAATATGGCATTTTAAGCAAGTTTTCTTGCATTTTGTTTCATACTAAAAATCATCAAATTCAGTAATATTTTGACGTTTATCATCCCCCTTTTCCTCTATGTGATATAAACAAAATATCATTGAATTAGGCAATATTTTGCTGTTTTTCCAAGTATCTCTGAATTTTCAGTTTATTGGTATTATTTCATTAAATATACGAAAAAAATGATGCAAACACATAATTGATTAGATAATAACCTTAAATACTTCATTTTCAATCAACTATTTGTTTCTCGTTAAAATACTGAGTAAGATATTGAAAAGGGGAGAAGTTCTGTTTTTATTGCATATATCGACGTTTCAGCCGGAATAGAGCGGTTTTCGTGTACCATTTATTTCCATCGGTAATATAAACGGAATATCAGGAACATTTTAGTTAATTCTAATGAAAACACATTGATTTTTATCATTTGTATTGGAAACAACATTGTCATATGTCTTTTCTTGGATCTAAATAATATGAAACCTCGCTCTATGATTTGAAGTAAAAATCCTCATATATGGTAAAATAGTGACTTTTTTCACGTTTTTTCATGTAGTGTGATTTTACGTAAATATATTCGTTTTTACCAATATTTCGATACTACTTCATGTTTTGTTACGATATGTAATTTGGCCTTCAAATCTCAGAATTTCGCAAATGTTGCATTTTTAAGCAAGTTTCTTGCATTTTGTTTCGTACTAAAAATCATCGAATTTAGCAATATTTTGACGTTTATCATCCCCTTTTCCTTTACGTTATTTAAACAAAATATCATCGAATTAGGCAATATTTAGCCGTTTTTCACCGTTTTTGTGAATTTTCAGTTTATTGGTATTAATTCATTATATATACGATAAAAATGATGCAAACACATAATTGATTAGATAATAACCTTAAATACTTCATTTTCAATCAACTATTTGTTTCTCGTTAAAATACTTAGTAGGATATTGAAAAGGGGAGAAGTTCTGTTCTTATTGCATATATCGACGTTTCAGCAGGAATAGAGCGGTTTTACGTGTACATCTTCCATCGGTAATATAAACGGAAAATCAGGAACATTTTAGTTAATTCTAATGAAAACACATTGATTTTTATCATTTGTATTGGAAACAACATTGTCATATGTCTTTTATTGGATCTAAATAATACGAAACCTCGCTTTATGATTCGAAGTTAAAATCCTCAAATTTTGTATAATAGTGACTTTTTTCACGTTTTTCATGTAGTTCGATATTACGTAAATATATTCATTTTTACCAATATTTCGATACTATTTCATGTAGTATCACGATATGTGATTTGGCCTTCAAATCACACAATTTCGCATAATATGGCATTTTAAGCAAGTTTTCTTGCATTTTGTTTCGTACTAAAAATCATCAAATTTAGTAATATTTTGACGTTTATCATCCCCCCTTTTCCTCTATGTGATATAAACAAAATATGATCGAATTAGGCAATATTTTGCTGTTTTTCCAAGTATCTCTGAATTTTCAGTTTATTGGTATTATTTCATTAAATATACGAAAAAAATGATGCAAACACATAATTGATTAGATAATAACCTTAAATACTTCATTTTCAATCAACTATTTGTTTCTCGTTAAAATACTGAGTAAGATATTGAAAAGGGGAGAAGTTCTGTTTTTATTGCATATATCGACGTTTCAGCCGGAATAGAGCGGTTTTCGTGTACCATTTATTTCCATCGGTAATATAAACGGAATATCAGGAACATTTTAGTTAATTCTAATGAAAACACATTGATTTTTATCATTTGTATTGGAAACAACATTGTCATATGTCTTTTCTTGGATCTAAATAATATGAAACCTCGCTCTATGATTTGAAGTAAAAATCCTCATATATGGTAAAATAGTGACTTTTTTCACGTTTTTTCATGTAGTGTGATTTTACGTAAATATATTCGTTTTTACCAATATTTCGATACTACTTCATGTTTTGTTACGATATGTAATTTGGCCTTCAAATCTCAGAATTTCGCAAATGTTGCATTTTTAAGCAAGTTTCTTGCATTTTGTTTCGTACTAAAAATCATCGAATTTAGCAATATTTTGACGTTTATCATCCCCTTTTCCTTTACGTTATTTAAACAAAATATCATCGAATTAGGCAATATTTAGCCGTTTTTCACCGTTTTTGTGAATTTTCAGTTTATTGGTATTAATTCATTATATATACGATAAAAATGATGCAAACACATAATTGATTAGATAATAACCTTAAATACTTCATTTTCAATCAACTATTTGTTTCTCGTTAAAATACTTAGTAGGATATTGAAAAGGGGAGAAGTTCTGTTTTTATTGCATATATCGACGTTTCAGCAGGAATAGAGCGGTTTTACGTGTACATATTCCATCGGTAATATAAACGGAAAATCAGGAACATTTTAGTTAATTCTAATGAAAACACATTGATTTTTATCATTTGTATTGGAAACAACATTGTCATATGTCTTTTATTGGATCTAAATAATACGAAACCTCGCTTTATGATTCGAAGTTAAAATCCTCAAATTTTGTATAATAGTGACTTTTTTCACGTTTTTCATGTAGTTCGATATTACGTAAATATATTCATTTTTACCAATATTTCGATACTATTTCATGTAGTATCACGATATGTGATTTGGCCTTCAAATCACACAATTTCGCATAATATGGCATTTTAAGCAAGTTTTCTTGCATTTTGTTTCGTACTAAAAATCATCAAATTTAGTAATATTTTGACGTTTATCATCCCCCCTTTTCCTCTATGTGATATAAACAAAATATGATCGAATTAGGTAATATTTTGCTATTTTTCCACGTTTTTGTGAAATTTCAGTTTATTGTTATTATTTCATTAAATATACGATAAAAATGATGCAAACACATAATTGATTAGAAATTAACCTTAAATACTTCATTTTCAATCAACTATTTGTTTCTCGTTAAAATACTGAGTAAAATATTGACAAGGGGATAAGTTCTGTTTTTATTGCATATATCGACGTTTCAGCCGGATTAGAGCGGTTTTACGTGTACATCTTCCGTCAGTAATATAAACGGAAATCAGGAACTTTTTAGTTAATTCTAATGAAAACACATTCATTTTTATCATTTGTATTTGAAACAACATTGTCATATGTCTTTTCTTGGTTCTAAATAATACAAATCCTCGCTCTATGATTTGAAGCTAAAATACTCAAATATGGTAAAAAAAGTGACTTTTTCACGTTTTTCAGGTGGTGTGATTTTATGTAAATATATTCATTTTTACCAATATTTCGATACTACTTCATGTTTTCTCACGATATGTTATTTGGCCTTCAAACCTCAGATTTTCGCAAATGTTGCATTTTTAAGCAAGTTTCTTGCATTTTGTTTTTTTACTAAAAATCATCGAATTTAGCAATATTTTGACGTTTATCATCCCCTTTTCCTTTACGTGATTTAAACAAAATATCATCGAATTAGGCAATATTTTGCCGTTTTTCCACGTTTTTGTGAATTTTCAGTTTATTGGTGAATTTTCAGTTATTCAATATACAAACGATAAAAATGATGCAAACAAATAATTGATTAGATAATAACCTTAAATACTTCATTTTCAATCATCTATTTGTTTCTCGTTGAAATACTGAATAAGATATTGAAAAGAGGAGAAGTTAGATTTTTATTGCATATATCGACGTTTCAGCCGAATTAGAGCGGTTTTACGTGTACTTTTTCCATCAGTAATATAAACGGAAAATCAAGAACATTTTAGTTAATTCTAATGAAAACACATGTTTTTTATCATTTGCATTGGAAACAACATTGTCATATGTCTTTTCTTGGATCTAAATAATACGAAACCTCGCTCTATGATTTGAAGTTAAAATCTTCAAATATGATAAAATAGTGACTTTTTTCACGTTTTTCATGTAGTTTGATATTACGTAAATATATTCATTTTTACCAATATTTCGATGCTATTTTATGTATTATCACGATATGTGATTTGGCTTTCAAATCTCAGATCTTCGCGTAATATTGCATTTTAAGCAAGTTTTCTTGCATTTTGTTTTTTACGAAAAATCATCGAATTTAGCAATATTTTGACGTTTATCATCCCCTTTTCCTTTATGTGATTTAAACAAAATATCATCGAATTAGGCAATATTTTGCCGTTTTTCCACGTTTTTGTGAATTTTCAGTTTATTGCTATTAATTCATTATATATACGATATAAATGATGCAAACACATAATTGATTAGACAATAACCTTATATACTTCATTTTCAAGCAACTATTTGTTTCTCGTTAAAATACTGTGTAAGATATTGAAAAGGGGAGAAGTTCTGTTTTTATTGCATATATCGACGTTTCAGCCGGAATAGAGCGGTTTTCGTGTTTATCTTCCATCGGTAATATAAACGGAAAATCAGGAACATTTTAGTTAATTCTAATGAAAACACATTGATTTTTATCATTTGTATTGGAAACAACATTGTCATATGTCTTTTCTTGGATCTAAATAATACGAAACCTCGCTCTATGATTAAAATCCTCAAATATGGTAAAATAGTGACTTTTTCACGTTTTTCATGTACTGTGATTTGACGTAAATATATTAATTTTTACCAATATTTCGATACTATTTCATGTAGTATCACGATATGTGATTTGGCCTTCAAATCTCAGAATTTCGCATAATATTGTATTTTAAACAAGTTTTCTTGCATTTTGTTTCGTACGGAAAATAATCGAATTTAACAATATTTTGACGTTTATCATCCCCTTTTCCTTTATGTGATTTAAACAAAATATCATCAAAATAGGCAATATTTTGCTGTTTTTCCACGTTTTTGTGAATTTTCAGTTTATTGGTATTAATTCAATATATATACGATAAAAATGACGCAAACAAATAATTGATTAGATAATAACCTTAAATTCTTCATTTTCAATCATCTATTTGTTTCTCGTTGAAATACTGAATAAGAATTACCTGATCAACCAGGCTGTGACTCATACGTCAGGCTGCGAGCAGCCGCGTCCAACAGCCTGGTTGATCAGTCCGGCAACCAGGAGGCCTGGTCGACGACCGGGCCGCGGGGACGCTAAGCCCCGGAAGCACCTCAAGGTAACCTCAAGGTAAGACATTGAAAAGGGGAGAAGTTCGAATTTTATTGCATATGTCGACGTTTCAGCCGGAATAAAGCGGTTTTACGTGTCATCAGTATATAAACTTCCATCAGTAATATAAACGGAAAATCATGAACATTTTAGTTAATTTTAATGAAAATACATTGATTTTTATCATTTGTATTGGAAACAACATTGTCATATGTCTTTTCTTGGATCTAAATAATACGAAACCTCGCTTTATAATTCGAAGTTAAAATCCTCAAATTTGGTATAATAGTGACTTTTTCCTGCTTTTCATGTCGTTTGATATTACGTAAATATATTCATTTTTACCAATATTTCGATACTATTTCATGGAGTATCACGATATGTGATTTGGCCTTCAAATCACACAATTTCGCATAATATGGCATTTTAAGCAAGTTTTCTTGCATTTTGTTTCGTACTAAAAATCATCAAATTTAGTAATATTTTGACGTTTATCATCCCCCCTTTTCCTCTATGTGATATAAACAAAATATGATCGAATTAGGTAATATTTTGCTATTTTTCCACGTTTTTGTGAAATTTCAGTTTATTGTTATTATTTCATTAAATATACGATAAAAATGATGCAAACACATAATTGATTAGAAATTAACCTTAAATACTTCATTTTCAATCAACTATTTGTTTCTCGTTAAAATACTGAGTAAAATATTGACAAGGGGATAAGTTCTGTTTTTATTGCATATATCGACGTTTCAGCCGGATTAGAGCGGTTTTACGTGTACATCTTCCGTCAGTAATATAAACGGAAATCAGGAACTTTTTAGTTAATTCTAATGAAAACACATTCATTTTTATCATTTGTATTTGAAACAACATTGTCATATGTCTTTTCTTGGTTCTAAATAATACAAATCCTCGCTCTATGATTTGAAGCTAAAATACTCAAATATGGTAAAAAAAGTGACTTTTTCACGTTTTTCAGGTGGTGTGATTTTATGTAAATATATTCATTTTTACCAATATTTCGATACTACTTCATGTTTTCTCACGATATGTTATTTGGCCTTCAAACCTCAGATTTTCGCAAATGTTGCATTTTTAAGCAAGTTTCTTGCATTTTGTTTTTTTACTAAAAATCATCGAATTTAGCAATATTTTGACGTTTATCATCCCCTTTTCCTTTACGTGATTTAAACAAAATATCATCGAATTAGGCAATATTTTGCCGTTTTTCCACGTTTTTGTGAATTTTCAGTTTATTGGTGAATTTTCAGTTATTCAATATACATACGATAAAAATGATGCAAACAAATAATTGATTAGATAATAACCTTAAATACTTCATTTTCAATCATCTATTTGTTTCTCGTTGAAATACTGAATAAGATATTGAAAAGAGGAGAAGTTAGATTTTTATTGCATATATCGACGTTTCAGCCGAATTAGAGCGGTTTTACGTGTACTTCTTCCATCAGTAATATAAACGGAAAATCAAGAACATTTTAGTTAATTCTAATGAAAACACATGTTTTTTATCATTTGCATTGGAAACAACATTGTCATATGTCTTTTCTTGGATCTAAATAATACGAAACCTCGCTCTATGATTTGAAGTTAAAATCTTCAAATATGATAAAATAGTGACTTTTTTCACGTTTTTCATGTAGTTTGATATTACGTAAATATATTCATTTTTACCAATATTTCGATGCTATTTTATGTATTATCACGATATGTGATTTGGCTTTCAAATCTCAGATCTTCGCGTAATATTGCATTTTAAGCAAGTTTTCTTGCATTTTGTTTTTTACGAAAAATCATCGAATTTAGCAATATTTTGACGTTTATCATCCTCTTTTCCTTTATGTGATTTAAACAAAATATCATCGAATTAGGCAATATTTTGCCGTTTTTCCACGTTTTTGTGAATTTTCAGTTTATTGCTATTAATTCATTATATATACGATAAAAATGATGCAAACACATAATTGATTAGACAATAACCTTATATACTTCATTTTCAAGCAACTATTTGTTTCTCGTTAAAATACTGTGTAAGATATTGAAAAGGGGAGAAGTTCTGTTTTTATTGCATATATCGACGTTTCAGCCGGAATAGAGCGGTTTTCGTGTTTATCTTCCATCGGTAATATAAACGGAAAATCAGGAACATTTTAGTTAATTCTAATGAAAACACATTGATTTTTATCATTTGTATTGGAAACAACATTGTCATATGTCTTTTCTTGGATCTAAATAATACGAAACCTCGCTCTATGATTAAAATCCTCAAATATGGTAAAATAGTGACTTTTTCACGTTTTTCATGTACTGTGATTTGACGTAAATATATTAATTTTTACCAATATTTCGATACTATTTCATGTAGTATCACGATATGTGATTTGGCCTTCAAATCTCAGAATTTCGCATAATATTGTATTTTAAACAAGTTTTCTTGCATTTTGTTTCGTACGGAAAATAATCGAATTTAACAATATTTTGACGTTTATCATCCCCTTTTCCTTTATGTGATTTAAACAAAATATCATCAAAATAGGCAATATTTTGCTGTTTTTCCACGTTTTTGTGAATTTTCAGTTTATTGGTATTAATTCAATATATATACGATAAAAATGACGCAAACAAATAATTGATTAGATAATAACCTTAAATTCTTCATTTTCAATCATCTATTTGTTTCTCGTTGAAATACTGAATAAGAATTACCTGATCAACCAGGCTGTGACTCATACGTCAGGCTGCGAGCAGCCGCGTCCAACAGCCTGGTTGATCAGTCCGGCAACCAGGAGGCCTGGTCGACGACCGGGCCGCGGGGACGCTAAGCCCCGGAAGCACCTCAAGGTAACCTCAAGGTAAGACATTGAAAAGGGGAGAAGTTCGAATTTTATTGCATATGTCGACGTTTCAGCCGGAATAAAGCGGTTTTACGTGTCATCAGTATATAAACTTCCATCAGTAATATAAACGGAAAATCATGAACATTTTAGTTAATTTTAATGAAAATACATTGATTTTTATCATTTGTATTGGAAACAACATTGTCATATGTCTTTTCTTGGATCTAAATAATACGAAACCTCGCTTTATAATTCGAAGTTAAAATCCTCAAATTTGGTATAATAGTGACTTTTTCCTGCTTTTCATGTCGTTTGATATTACGTAAATATATTCATTTTTACCAATATTTCGATACTATTTCATGGAGTATCACGATATGTGATTTGGCCTTCAAATCACACAATTTCGCATAATATGGCATTTTAAGCAAGTTTTCTTGCATTTTGTTTCATACTAAAAATCATCAAATTCAGTAATATTTTGACGTTTATCATCCCCCTTTTCCTCTATGTGATATAAACAAAATATCATTGAATTAGGCAATATTTTGCTGTTTTTCCAAGTTTCTCTGAATTTTCAGTTTATTGGTATTATTTCATTAAATATACGAAAAAAATGATGCAAACACATAATTGATTAGAAATTAACCTTAAATACTTCATTTTCAATCAACTATTTGTTTCTCGTTAAAATACTGAGTAAAATATTGACAAGGGGATAAGTTCTGTTTTTATTGCATATATCGACGTTTCAGCCGGATTAGAGCGGTTTTACGTGTACATCTTCCGTCAGTAATATAAACGGAAATCAGGAACTTTTTAGTTAATTCTAATGAAAACACATTCATTTTTATCATTTGTATTTGAAACAACATTGTCATATGTCTTTTCTTGGTTCTAAATAATACAAATCCTCGCTCTATGATTTGAAGCTAAAATACTCAAATATGGTAAAAAAAGTGACTTTTTCACGTTTTTCAGGTGGTGTGATTTTATGTAAATATATTCATTTTTACCAATATTTCGATACTACTTCATGTTTTCTCACGATATGTTATTTGGCCTTCAAACCTCAGAATTTCGCAAATGTTGCATTTTTAAGCAAGTTTCTTGCATTTTGTTTTTTTACTAAAAATAATCGAATTTAGCAATATTTTGACGTTTATCATCCCCTTTTCCTTTACGTGATTTAAACAAAATATCATCGAATTAGGCAATATTTTGCCGTTTTTCCACGTTTTTGTGAATTTTCAGTTTATTGGTGAATTTTCAGTTATTCAATATACATACGATAAAAATGATGCAAACAAATAATTGATTAGATAATAACCTTAAATACTTCATTTTCAATCATCTATTTGTTTCTCGTTGAAATACTGAATAAGATATTGAAAAGAGGAGAAGTTAGATTTTTATTGCATATATCGACGTTTCAGCCGAATTAGAGCGGTTTTACGTGTACTTCTTCTATCAGTAATATAAACGGAAAATCAAGAACATTTTAGTTAATTCTAATGAAAACACATGTTTTTTATCATTTGCATTGGAAACAACATTGTCATATGTCTTTTCTTGGATCTAAATAATACGAAACCTCGCTCTATGATTTGAAGTTAAAATCTTCAAATATGATAAAATAGTGACTTTTTTCACGTTTTTCATGTAGTTTGATATTACGTAAATATATTCATTTTTACCAATATTTCGATGCTATTTTATGTATTATCACGATATGTGATTTGGCTTTCAAATCTCAGATCTTCGCGTAATATTGCATTTTAAGCAAGTTTTCTTGCATTTTGTTTTTTACGAAAAATCATCGAATTTAGCAATATTTTGACGTTTATCATCCTCTTTTCCTTTATGTGATTTAAACAAAATATCATCGAATTAGGCAATATTTTGCCGTTTTTCCACGTTTTTGTGAATTTTCAGTTTATTGCTATTAATTCATTATATATACGATAAAAATGATGCAAACACATAATTGATTAGACAATAACCTTATATACTTCATTTTCAAGCAACTATTTGTTTCTCGTTAAAATACTGTGTAAGATATTGAAAAGGGGAGAAGTTCTGTTTTTATTGCATATATCGACGTTTCAGCCGGAATAGAGCGGTTTTCGTGTTTATCTTCCATCGGTAATATAAACGGAAAATCAGGAACATTTTAGTTAATTCTAATGAAAACACATTGATTTTTATCATTTGTATTGGAAACAACATTGTCATATGTCTTTTCTTGGATCTAAATAATACGAAACCTCGCTCTATGATTAAAATCCTCAAATATGGTAAAATAGTGACTTTTTCACGTTTTTCATGTACTGTGATTTGACGTAAATATATTAATTTTTACCAATATTTCGATACTATTTCATGTAGTATCACGATATGTGATTTGGCCTTCAAATCTCAGAATTTCGCATAATATTGTATTTTAAACAAGTTTTCTTGCATTTTGTTTCGTACGGAAAATAATCGAATTTAACAATATTTTGACGTTTATCATCCCCTTTTCCTTTATGTGATTTAAACAAAATATCATCAAAATAGGCAATATTTTGCTGTTTTTCCACGTTTTTGTGAATTTTCAGTTTATTGGTATTAATTCAATATATATACGATAAAAATGACGCAAACAAATAATTGATTAGATAATAACCTTAAATTCTTCATTTTCAATCATCTATTTGTTTCTCGTTGAAATACTGAATAAGAATTACCTGATCAACCAGGCTGTGACTCATACGTCAGGCTGCGAGCAGCCGCGTCCAACAGCCTGGTTGATCAGTCCGGCAACCAGGAGGCCTGGTCGACGACCGGGCCGCGGGGACGCTAAGCCCCGGAAGCACCTCAAGGTAACCTCAAGGTAAGACATTGAAAAGGGGAGAAGTTCGAATTTTATTGCATATGTCGACGTTTCAGCCGGAATAAAGCGGTTTTACGTGTCATCAGTATATAAACTTCCATCAGTAATATAAACGGAAAATCATGAACATTTTAGTTAATTTTAATGAAAATACATTGATTTTTATCATTTGTATTGGAAACAACATTGTCATATGTCTTTTCTTGGATCTAAATAATACGAAACCTCGCTTTATAATTCGAAGTTAAAATCCTCAAATTTGGTATAATAGTGACTTTTTCCTGCTTTTCATGTCGTTTGATATTACGTAAATATATTCATTTTTACCAATATTTCGATACTATTTCATGGAGTATCACGATATGTGATTTGGCCTTCAAATCACACAATTTCGCATAATATGGCATTTTAAGCAAGTTTTCTTGCATTTTGTTTCATACTAAAAATCATCAAATTCAGTAATATTTTGACGTTTATCATCCCCCTTTTCCTCTATGTGATATAAACAAAATATCATTGAATTAGGCAATATTTTGCTGTTTTTCCAAGTTTCTCTGAATTTTCAGTTTATTGGTATTATTTCATTAAATATACGAAAAAAATGATGCAAACACATAATTGATTAGAAATTAACCTTAAATACTTCATTTTCAATCAACTATTTGTTTCTCGTTAAAATACTGAGTAAAATATTGACAAGGGGATAAGTTCTGTTTTTATTGCATATATCGACGTTTCAGCCGGATTAGAGCGGTTTTACGTGTACATCTTCCGTCAGTAATATAAACGGAAATCAGGAACTTTTTAGTTAATTCTAATGAAAACACATTCATTTTTATCATTTGTATTTGAAACAACATTGTCATATGTCTTTTCTTGGTTCTAAATAATACAAATCCTCGCTCTATGATTTGAAGCTAAAATACTCAAATATGGTAAAAAAAGTGACTTTTTCACGTTTTTCAGGTGGTGTGATTTTATGTAAATATATTCATTTTTACCAATATTTCGATACTACTTCATGTTTTCTCACGATATGTTATTTGGCCTTCAAACCTCAGAATTTCGCAAATGTTGCATTTTTAAGCAAGTTTCTTGCATTTTGTTTTTTTACTAAAAATAATCGAATTTAGCAATATTTTGACGTTTATCATCCCCTTTTCCTTTACGTGATTTAAACAAAATATCATCGAATTAGGCAATATTTTGCCGTTTTTCCACGTTTTTGTGAATTTTCAGTTTATTGGTGAATTTTCAGTTATTCAATATACATACGATAAAAATGATGCAAACAAATAATTGATTAGATAATAACCTTAAATACTTCATTTTCAATCATCTATTTGTTTCTCGTTGAAATACTGAATAAGATATTGAAAAGAGGAGAAGTTAGATTTTTATTGCATATATCGACGTTTCAGCCGAATTAGAGCGGTTTTACGTGTACTTCTTCTATCAGTAATATAAACGGAAAATCAAGAACATTTTAGTTAATTCTAATGAAAACACATGTTTTTTATCATTTGCATTGGAAACAACATTGTCATATGTCTTTTCTTGGATCTAAATAATACGAAACCTCGCTCTATGATTTGAAGTTAAAATCTTCAAATATGATAAAATAGTGACTTTTTTCACGTTTTTCATGTAGTTTGATATTACGTAAATATATTCATTTTTACCAATATTTCGATGCTATTTTATGTATTATCACGATATGTGATTTGGCTTTCAAATCTCAGATCTTCGCGTAATATTGCATTTTAAGCAAGTTTTCTTGCATTTTGTTTTTTACGAAAAATCATCGAATTTAGCAATATTTTGACGTTTATCATCCCCTTTTCCTTTATGTGATTTAAACAAAATATCATCGAATTAGGCAATATTTTGCCGTTTTTCCACGTTTTTGTGAATTTTCAGTTTATTGCTATTAATTCATTATATATACGATAAAAATGATGCAAACACATAATTGATTAGACAATAACCTTATATACTTCATTTTCAAGCAACTATTTGTTTCTCGTTAAAATACTGTGTAAGATATTGAAAAGGGGAGAAGTTCTGTTTTTATTGCATATATCGACGTTTCAGCCGGAATAGAGCGGTTTTCGTGTTTATCTTCCATCGGTAATATAAACGGAAAATCAGGAACATTTTAGTTAATTCTAATGAAAACACATTGATTTTTATCATTTGTATTGGAAACAACATTGTCATATGTCTTTTCTTGGATCTAAATAATACGAAACCTCGCTCTATGATTAAAATCCTCAAATATGGTAAAATAGTGACTTTTTCACGTTTTTCATGTACTGTGATTTGACGTAAATATATTAATTTTTACCAATATTTCGATACTATTTCATGTAGTATCACGATATGTGATTTGGCCTTCAAATCTCAGAATTTCGCATAATATTGTATTTTAAACAAGTTTTCTTGCATTTTGTTTCGTACGGAAAATAATCGAATTTAACAATATTTTGACGTTTATCATCCCCTTTTCCTTTATGTGATTTAAACAAAATATCATCAAAATAGGCAATATTTTGCTGTTTTTCCACGTTTTTGTGAATTTTCAGTTTATTGGTATTAATTCAATATATATACGATAAAAATGACGCAAACAAATAATTGATTAGATAATAACCTTAAATTCTTCATTTTCAATCATCTATTTGTTTCTCGTTGAAATACTGAATAAGAATTACCTGATCAACCAGGCTGTGACTCATACGTCAGGCTGCGAGCAGCCGCGTCCAACAGCCTGGTTGATCAGTCCGGCAACCAGGAGGCCTGGTCGACGACCGGGCCGCGGGGACGCTAAGCCCCGGAAGCACCTCAAGGTAACCTCAAGGTAAGACATTGAAAAGGGGAGAAGTTCGAATTTTATTGCATATGTCGACGTTTCAGCCGGAATAAAGCGGTTTTACGTGTCATCAGTATATAAACTTCCATCAGTAATATAAACGGAAAATCATGAACATTTTAGTTAATTTTAATGAAAATACATTGATTTTTATCATTTGTATTGGAAACAACATTGTCATATGTCTTTTCTTGGATCTAAATAATACGAAACCTCGCTTTATAATTCGAAGTTAAAATCCTCAAATTTGGTATAATAGTGACTTTTTCCTGCTTTTCATGTCGTTTGATATTACGTAAATATATTCATTTTTACCAATATTTCGATACTATTTCATGGAGTATCACGATATGTGATTTGGCCTTCAAATCACACAATTTCGCATAATATGGCATTTTAAGCAAGTTTTCTTGCATTTTGTTTCATACTAAAAATCATCAAATTCAGTAATATTTTGACGTTTATCATCCCCCTTTTCCTCTATGTGATATAAACAAAATATCATTGAATTAGGCAATATTTTGCTGTTTTTCCAAGTTTCTCTGAATTTTCAGTTTATTGGTATTATTTCATTAAATATACGAAAAAAATGATGCAAACACATAATTGATTAGATAATAACCTTAAATACTTCATTTTCAATCAACTATTTGTTTCTCGTTAAAATACTAAGTAAGATATTGAAAAGGGGAGAAGTTCTGTTTTTATTGCATATATCGACGTTTCAGCCGGAATAGAGCGGTTTTACGTGTACATCTTCCATCGGTAATATAAACGGAAAATCAGGAACATTTTAGTTAATTCTAATGAAAACACATTGATTTTTATCATTTGTATTGGAAACAACATTGTCATATGTCTTTTCTTGGATCTAAATAATACGAAATCTCGCTTTATGATTCGAAGTTAAAATCCTCAAATTTGGTATAATAGTGACTTTTTCACGCTTTTCATGTCGTTTGATATTACGTAAATATATTCATTTTTACCAATATTTCGATACTATTTCATGTAGTATCACGATATGTGATTTGGCTTTCACTACCACACAATTTCGCATAATATGGCATTTTAAGCAAGTTTTCTTGCATTTTGTTTCGTACTAAAAATCATCAAATTTAGTAATATTTTGACGTTTATCATCCCCCCTTTTCCTCTATGTGATATAAACAAAATATGATCGAATTAGGTAATATTTTGCTATTTTTCCACGTTTTTGTGAAATTTCAGTTTATTGTTATTATTTCATTAAATATACGGTAAAAATGATGCAAACACATAATTGATTAGAAGTTAACCTTAAATACTTCATTTTCAATCAACTATTTGTTTCTCGTTAAAATACTCAGTGAAATATTGACAAAGGGATAAGTTCTGTTTTTATTGCATATATCGAGGTTTCAGCCGAATTAGAGCGGTTTTACGTGTACTTCTTCCATCGGTAATATAAACGGATAATCAAGAACATTTTAGTTAATTCTAATGAAAACACATTGTTTTTTATCATTTGCATTGGAAACAACATTGTCATATGCCTTTTCTTGGATCTAAATAATACGAAACCTCGCTCTATGATTTGAAGTTAAAATCTTCACATATGATAAAATAGTGACTTTTTTCACGTTTTTCATGTAGTTTGATATTACGTAAATATATTCATTTTTACCAATATTTCGATGCTATTTTTTGTATTATCACGATATGTGATTTGGCTTTCAAATCTCAGACCTTCGCGTAATATTGCATTTTAAGCAAGTTTTCTTGCATTTTGTTTTTTACGAAAAATAATCGAATTTAGCAATATTTTGACGTTAATCATCCCCTTTCCCTTTATGTGATTTAAACAAAATATCATCGAATTAGGCAATATTTTGCCGTTTTTCCACGTTTTTGTGAATTTTCAGTTTATTGGTATTAATTCATTATATATAAGATAAAAATGATGCAAACACATAATTGATTAGACAATAACCTTATATACTTCATTTTCAAGCAACTATTTGTTTCTCGTTAAAATACTGTGTAAGATATTGAAAAGGGGAGAAGTTCTGTTTTTATTGCATATATCAACGTTTCAGCCGGAATAGAGCGGTTTTCGTGTTTATCTTCCATCGGTAATATAAACGGAAAATCAGGAACATTTTAGTTAATTTTAATGAAAACACATTGATTTTTCAACCCGTTCTCACACAAGACAGCACATATATGACTTAATGCTCAAAGTCAATATGTTGAATATGAATTAGTAAATATGTGATATATTCCCAGTTATTTTTTTTCCAAAGCCCAAACTCTTCCTCACGTACCAATTTACGTCTCACAGTACCCGTCCGTCAACCTAGATAGCAGAATAGTCGTGATTGGTTCAATTATAAGGAAAATTGTACTTTTCAGGTCCCACATCGATTGTGAAATTTACCTACTATTGTCCATGCTCTTAGAATATTATAGATCAGCTACTTCCTATTGAAGGCTCGTAGTTTTGTTTTGAGAAATATTAGTTGTTCTTAGTAAATTATAATAAGCACTAAAAATGATTACATAAAATAACAGTCCTTCACCAATCAATATTATATACTATAGTTTGTGCTTTACAAATCTTTAAAGGATGTTTTGTAGGAACGCTAACAGAAAACGATGGTTCATTGGAATGTCTATGGGGTAAACTACTGTAAACAGGATGGTATTGTGTCTACTATACCAACTACAGGATCGGTATATTGTCCACTACCGCCTGTTAGGTGAGTAAGGGGTGCAATACCACCCACAGGATGGGTATGAGGGTCACATCCACCCACAGGATGGGTATGAGGGTCACATCCACCCAGTGGATGAGTATGGGGATCACATCCACCCACAGGAAGGGTATGGGGTCCAATACCACCCACAGGATGAGTATGGCGTCCACTACAACCCACAGGATGAGTATGGGGCTCCAACCACCCATATAATAGGTATGGGGCTCCAACCACCCATAAAATGGGTATGGGGTCCAATAACACCCACTGGATATGTATGGCGTCCATTGTCGAGCTCGCAAACCGCAGCATTCATCTCAGAACCATGCCTATTTCACGCAGATTCCTTAATAAACGTAAGAGTTTTATATGTCACAAGAAAGATAGAAATATAAGCTTTATTCTAAATACCTTACCATGGGCATATTTAAATTTAAAGCGAAGATACGTGTACTTTTATAATAGCAGAGCTCCGACCCCGGACAGATCGATCGACCGAGCAACTCTCTCTCAGAACAATGTTTATTTCACGTGAATTCGTTAATAAACATATATGTTTTATATGTCACAAGAAAGACAGACATATAAGCTTCACTTTAAACACTTTACCATAGACATACTTAAAGTTCTAATGAAGATACATGTATTTTAAAAATTACGGAGCTCCCACCCCGTACAGACTGAACGACAGAGCAACTCTCTCTCAGATCAATGTTTATTTCACGTAAATTCGTTAATAAACACAAATGTTTTATAAGTCTTAAGCAAGATAGAAATAAGAGCTTCATTTTAAATACATCACAATAGACATATTTATAGCTCAAGTGAAGATACATATGTTTTTATAGTAGCGCTCAGTAGCTTGTCGGGCATGGAGTGCAGACGCCTACGCACTTGCCGATATATTGTATAATTAACAAAGATTCGCTAATAAAGCCTAAAATCTTATATGCCTCCAGAAAGACCGAGATATGAACATTATTATGATTGCACCAAATGAAATATATCATGTTCGAGGACAAAGATATATCAATTTTAAATTAAGTTTCGACTCTCTCTTGGGTGAGAGAGATGGGGCGACTCTCGCCCCATCTATTGGAGATTCTGTGCACTAAATACCCAAAGCTACTCAAACCCTCATAGCATTATTTAAGTAATGAAGTAATATGGTATATTTACTCACTCTAATGTGGGTGCTGAATGCAGAACATGAGAAAACATATATTTTCTCCAAACTAATGTAATTTCATTATTAAATAAGTAGCATCAAAGGAAGTCGACGGTCCAAGCGTCAATGTTGTGGAGCGACTTATCCAAGATATATCGTTGTTTGGAAAGTGTTTGTTGGCATATCCAGGGGTCGCACTTCTCTGATCAAATTACCACAAATTTAAATTATAATGTTAACAAGTAGAATACGTATTTTTAATAAAATCTAACATAACTAGCCAGAAAACATTTAACATTTATTAAAAAATATATGTTTGGAAGTTAAATCGACTTCATATTCAATTTCTTTCTTTATTATGCACCCCATACCCATCCCGTGGGCGGTGGTGTACAGGATTACAGAGGCACATAATCGGTTCAGGAACTGAACCCTCTAGTTCGTTTAGCTAAGCAAATAACAATATATGACGCTAGTTAAAAAATTATCAATGTTGTATACACATGTACACACCCTCATATATATATATATATATATATATATATATATATATATATATATATATATATATATATATATATATATATATATATATATATATATATATATATTTTATTAAATATGACCGAAAAAGTAAGATTAATAATTCTAACACGAATTTTCTCAATCTTTCGTACATTATGCTTCACTGTTGGAGGTAAATCAAAAATCACTTCTCCAAAATTCATTTTTATTTCTAGTCTGACGCGACACGGGCGCGTTTCGTAAAACTTATTACATTTTCAAAGACTTCACAAATACACAACTGATTAGAACTTGCATTTCCCTGATTTTATATCTACTTTTGAGTGAGGTGGGAAGGGTGATGTGGCATTACATTTGAGTGAGGTGGGAAGGATGATGTGGCATTAGAGGATATTAATAGGGTATTAAAAGTATCAACACAAGACAGAACACGAAACAATGGATATTGAATAGAAGTGTTTGTAGAAAGCCTATTGGTCCATATTTCTTGATGCTTCTATATTGGAGCGGAGTCTTGAGGTGGGTAGAATATAGTTGTGCAATAATTGGCTGTTGATTGCTGGTGTTGACTTCTTGATGTGTAGTGCCTCGCAAACGTCAAGCCGCCTGCTATCGCTGTATCTATCGATGATTTCTGTGTTGTTTACTAGGATTTCTCTGGCGATGGTTTGGTTATGGGAAGAGATTATATGTTCCTTAATGGAGCCCTGTTGTTTATGCATCGTTAAACGCCTAGAAAGAGATGTTGTTGTCTTGCCTATATACTGGGTTTTTTTGGAGCTTACAGTCCCCAAGTGGGCATTTGAAGGCATAGACGACGTTAGTCTCTTTTAAAGCGTTCTGTTTCGTGTCTGGAGAGTTTCTCATGAGTAGGCTGGCAGTTTTTCTGGTTTTATAGTAAATCGTCAGTTGTATCCTCTGATTTTTGTCTGTAGGGATAACGTTTCTATTAACAATATCTTTCAGGACCCTTTCCTCTGTTTTATGAGCTGTGGAAAAGAAGTTCCTGTAAAATAGTCTAATAGGGGGTATAGGTGTTGTGTTAGTTGTCTCTTCAGAGGTTGCATGGCTTTTCACTTTCCTTCTTATGATGTCTTCGATGAAACCATTGGAGAAGCCGTTATTGACTAGAACCTGCCTTACCCTACAGAGTTCTTCGTCGACTTGCTTCCATTCTGAGCTGTGGCTGAGAGCACGGTCGACGTATGCGTTAACAACACTCCTCTTGTACCTGTCAGGGCAGTCGCTGTTGGCATTTAGGCACATTCCTATGTTTGTTTCCTTTGTGTAGACTGCAGTGTGGAAACCTCCGCCCTTTTCCATGACTGTTACATCTAGAAAAGGCAGCTTCCCATCCTTTTCCGTCTCGTAAGTGAAACGCAGCACGGAACTCTGCTCAAATGCCTCCTTCAGCTCCTGCAGATGTCTGACATCAGGTACCTGTGTAAAAATGTCGTCAACATACCTGCAGTATATGGCCGGTTTCAAGTTCATGTCGACTAAGACTTTTTGCTCGATGGTACCCATGTAGAAGTTTGCAAACAGGACACCTAGGGGAGAACCCATAGCGACCCCATCTACTTGCTTATACATATGCCCATCCGGGCTCAAGAAGGGTGCCTCTTTAGTACAAGCTTGGAGTAGTTTCCTCAGAATACTTTCTGGCATGTCAAGAGGAGTACAGGCTGGATCACGATACACTCTGTCGGCTATCATTCCGATTGTCTCGTCCACAGGTACGTTGGTAAACAGCGATTCTACGTCCAACGAGGCTCTTATCCCTGTGGCCCGTGCGCCCCGCAGTAAGTCCACAAATTCCTTTGGAGACTTCAGGCTGAAGGCGCAAGGAACATAAGGAGTCAGCAGGCCGTTGAGTCGCTTTGCCAATCTGTACGTGGGTGTGGGTATCTGGCTAATGATTGGCCGAAGGAGGATTTGCAGAAGGAGGAAAGAATCGAGGCAACTACAGAAGCACCATACTGTCCCCCGAGCTTAGAGCGGCAGCTAAAAGCCTTCGCGAGAACAAGGAGATAGTTGTCAGGAGAGGTGACAAGTCGCCAATATATGTCATTCTTAAAAAAGACGAATATCTGGCGAAAATGAACATCATACTCTCTGACCAAACTAAGTTCCAAAGGGTAACGAAGGACACTACAGCCGAATTAAAAGCAAAGGTCAACAAACTGATCGAAACTGTGAACGCCAAGAAATCCGGACTCCACCTGCCAAAGATCATTGGGGAATATAAACCTGGATATGCGTATGGAAATGTCAAGACGCACAAGCCTGGAAACCCACTTCGGCCAATCATTAGCCAGATACCCACACCCACGTAGAGATTGGCAAAGCGACTCAACGGCCTGCTGACTCCTTATGTTCCTTGCGCCTTCAGCCTGAAGTCTCCAAAGGAATTTGTGGACTTACTGCGGGGCGCACGGGCCACAGGGATAAGAGCCTCGTTGGACGTAGAATCGCTGTTTACCAACGTACCTGTGGACGAGACAATCGGAATGATAGCCGACAGAGTGTATCGTGATCCAGCCTGTACTCCTCTTGACATGCCAAAAAGTATTCTGAGGAAACTACTCCAAGCTTGTACTAAAGAGGCACCCTTCTTGAGCCCGGATGGGCATATGTATAAGCAAGTAGATGGGGTCGCTATGGGTTCTCCCCTAGGTGTCCTGTTTGCAAACTTCTACATGGGTACCATCGAGCAAAAAGTCTTAGTCGACATGAACTTGAAACCGGCCATATACTGCAGGTATGTTGACGACATTTTTACACAGGTACCTGATGTCAGACATCTGCAGGAGCTGAAGGAGGCATTTGAGCAGAGTTCCGTGCTGCGTTTCACTTACGAGACGGAAAAGGATGGGAAGCTGCCTTTTCTAGATGTAACAGTCATGGAAAAGGGCGGAGGTTTCCACACTGCAGTCTACACAAAGGAAACAAACATAGGAATGTGCCTAAATGCCAACAGCGACTGCCCTGACAGGTACAAGAGGAGTGTTGTTAACGCATACGTCGACCGTGCTCTCAGCCACAGCTCAGAATGGAAGCAAGTCGACGAAGAACTCTGTAGGGTAAGGCAGGTTCTAGTCAATAACGGCTTCTCCAATGGTTTCATCGAAGACATCATAAGAAGGAAAGTGAAAAGCCATGCAACCTCTGAAGAGACAACTAACACAACACCTATACCCCCTATTAGACTATTTTACAGGAACTTCTTTTCCACAGCTCATAAAACAGAGGAAAGGGTCCTGAAAGATATTGTTAATAGAAACGTTATCCCTACAGACAAAAATCAGAGGATACAACTGACGATTTACTATAAAACCAGAAAAACTGCCAGCCTACTCATGAGAAACTCTCCAGACACGAAACAGAACGCTTTAAAAGAGACTAACGTCGTCTATGCCTTCAAATGCCCACTTGGGGACTGTAAGCTCCAAAAAAACCCAGTATATAGGCAAGACAACAACATCTCTTTCTAGGCGTTTAACGATGCATAAACAACAGGGCTCCATTAAGGAACATATAATCTCTTCCCATAACCAAACCATCGCCAGAGAAATCCTAGTAAACAACACAGAAATCATCGATAGATACAGCGATAGCAGGCGGCTTGACGTTTGCGAGGCACTACACATCAAGAAGTCAACACCAGCAATCAACAGCCAATTATTGCACAACTATATTCTACCCACCTCAAGACTCCGCTCCAATATAGAAGCATCAAGAAATATGGACCAATAGGCTTTCTACAAACACTTCTATTCAATATCCATTGTTTCGTGTTCTGTCTTGTGTTGATACTTTTAATACCCTATTAATATCCTCTAATGCCACATCATCCTTCCCACCTCACTCAAATGTAATGCCACATCACCCTTCCCACCTCACTCAAAAGTAGATATAAAATCAGGGAAATGCAAGTTCTAATCAGTTGTGTATTTGTGAAGTCTTTGAAAATGTAATAAGTTTTACGAAACGCGCCCGTGTCGCGTCAGACTAGAAATAAAAATGAATTTTGGAGAAGTGATTTTTGATTTACCTCCAACAGTGAAGCATAATGTACGAAAGATTGAGAAAATTCGTGTTAGAATTATTAATCTTACTTTTTCGGTCATATTTAATAAAATATGTCTACAGGAAAGACTGCTACCAAAATATACTAATATATATATATATATATATATATATTTATATATATATATTTATATATATATATATATATATATATATATATATATATATATATATATATATATACGTATACACATATACATACATATCTAATCACCCACACAATTACACACATCAATAATCTTTGTGTCACAAGTGACATTACAAGAGGCTCACAACAGTCACTATACGAGGCACTTTACATCTATAGTGAGTCACACAGTTACTAGTCTTGCTGCACACCCACCCAACTGGGCGGCAGCTTTACAGTCATGTGCATGCATTACCTACAGTAAGCAAATTTTGGATACTTCGCTAAAATTTCGGGCAGCACATCATTATGAATGAAGTACTTACACATTTCTTGGACACTATTGATGGTGTTATTTCTAAATTCCGCAATTTTTTCACATTCCATTATATAATGACGCAAAGTATGCGAATAGTTCTGCTGACAGAGTTTACATTTAGTCAAATGTAAATCAGCAGATGTTACAAACTCCCAGAGGTACTTGTAGCCGAGCCTAAGCCTAGCAGTGGTAACATCTAGAAGTCTGAGTATCTAGTGGGCCATTTTTGGTAAGCAGAACTGGCGCTGTGGGATGAACCAAACGTCGAGTTAAGGGGCCTAAATGAATGCTCATTCATATATGGCCCACTAGATGCATTCGGAGATCAATATGGGAAGGAATCCACAGGAGACAAACTCTGACTCCATCATTGATTATTTCACTATATCTGTGTCTAGCTTCAGAGATAAGCACGTCACAGTTATGTCTTGGGAAGCTGAGGGCAGTCAAGGATGACAAGGAGTCACTTACAATTAGCGTGTCAACTTTGGATTCATATACGCGCTCTAGTGCAAGGATTATGGCAACCAATTCTGTTTGAAGAGTGGAGGCCCAGTTACTTAGACGCGCTCCACACTCATGGGAGATGGAACCATCTCTCCCTGTCACAACAACTGCACTTCCAGCTGCACCATAGGACTGATCCAAGGATCCATCAGTGTAAATAATTTAGGAAAGGGAGCGCTCTCTGACTAAAGCATCAATTTGGCTTAAGGCATTGTACTTTGCTTCTTGTCGAAGCAAGGACTGTTCTTTAATCAGCTTCTTGGGTGGGAAAGGGGGACAGTAATTTGGAAAGGAATCTGGAATCTCCCATGAGGCAGGAATGTGTTGTTGTTGTCTCTCTTGGTAGGGGTGATGAAAGTTATACATTCTGAGCACATTGGCAGTTACCGTAACCCATTTGGAGGGATGCTGATCTTCAAGGAAGAAGGCTTGGAGGGCTTCAGTGCAGGGGTTAGGGTGGGTTAGCCTAAGCATCTTGATACCAATTAAAGCATTAATTTCAGTGATACAATCACTTACACATGAAATATTCAGTTCCTTCCTCATGTTTAGTAATTTAGTTGTACGGGGGCATCCGAGGATAATCCTCATGGCTTCGTTTTGCATCTTTTCCAGCTCTCCAAGCATTCTCTCAGGCACTAGAGCAAGCATGGGTGCAGCATAATCAATCAGCGACCTAATATATGAGAGATACATCATTTTGACAATACTCACATTTGCACCATAGCTTGGATGGTAGCCTGCCACAGTCTTGAGAGCACGGAGCCTCTCTCTACATTAGCGACCCAGTCTGGCTACAACATTGCGGTACAGTAAGGAACTTCAAGACCAAGGAATTTGTATCTGGTTACATAGTCGAGCAGAGAGCCATCATGCAACTGCATTTTGCGAACAGCCCCACCCCGTCTGGGTGGGCGTCGGTTCAGGATCTTTGTTTTCTCTACTGAGGTGACCAAGCCTAGTTCATAGGACAGTAGTTTTGCTATATATACTCCTTATTCGTTGACATGCGTTCGCTACTTAAACTACCATGTACTGTACTTATGTAAAATCTCCCATGTCTCTTCACTCATCTCACCGAACCCTACAGCCTCTGTGATATATTGTTTAATTAATTGAGATTCACAAATAAAGCTTATAATTGTATATGTTATCAAAAAGGCAGAGCTTAGTTTAGTTCATTTATTATGCACCCCATGCCCATCCTATGGGCGATAGTGGAGTGTTACAGAGGCACATAATTGGCTCAGGGACTGAGCCCCACAATTCATATAGCCAAGCAAGTTATAATCTTGATAAGCTAGTTACAAAAGTCAATACACATTGTCACATCAACAATGGGCTCGAGACCGACCACAAGTACAGTTTATAATTTAAGCAACTGATTTATATGGAGGGCTAGTGTCACAATTGAAATGTTTATCCTACACATAACCCCCTCTCCCCCATCCAATTGGCAGCGGTGGATAGGTTACAATCAAGTCGTTTTTTGCGTTTTATTCAGAGATTAGATCTTATTGGGTGAGAAAAGATATTCATATTTTAAAGAAGGCTTCTTGGCTGATGCTCTCCATTGATGGAAAATATACAACCTTTTGAATATCAATGTTAGTTTGATCTAGATATTGTAATTAACGAAAGTATTTATGACATCAGAAAGGTAGAAATATAGGCTACATTTAAAATCCTTTGTCATAAATATAACTGAATTGAAAACGAAGATGTATGCGTTTTGATAGTTACTTGATGGCTTGCTCTGAGAGTGTGAAGCCCTGCACACCAGCCAATAAATTGTATAATTAGTTTCCATATATTTTAATTAATCTTAAAAATCTATATGTCAGAAGAAAGGAAGATGTAGCCGTTAATGTGACAACATTTAAAAATATATATCTTAAGTTAAATAAATAATACCACCTTATCGCCGGTGTCCGGACACATGAAAATTACCTAGGTATCAGTATCCAGCCAGGCGGGGATCACAGGCTGCACAATACTGATAAATTATGTAATGCACTACTTGTGGTCCATCTCGAACCCATTTATGATGTGACGACTTATAGTGAATTTTGTAACTAGCTCATCAAGATTGTAACTTGCTTAGCTAAATGAATTGTGGGGTTCGGTCCATTCATTTTTTCTTTATTATGCACCCCATAATACCCATCCCGTGGGCGGTGGTGTAAAGGATTACAGAGGCACATAATCGGTTCAGGAACTGAAGCCTCTAGTTCGTTTAGCTAAGCAAATAACAATCTTTTGACGCTAGTTACAAAATTATTAATGTACACATACTTATGCATACATGTACATCTACATATGTATATGAGGGTTTTAAGTTCAAATCATAGAGCGAGGTTTCGTATTGTTTAGATCCAAGAAAAGACATATGACAATATTGTTTTCAATACAAATGATAAAAATCAATGTGTTTTCATTAGAATTAACTAAAATGTTCCTGATTTTCCGTTTATATTACTGATGGAAGATGTACACGAAAACCGCTCTATTCCGGCTAAAACGTCGATATATGCAATAAAAACAGAACTTCTCCTCTTTTCAATATCTAACTCAGTATTTTAACGAGAAACAAATAGTTGATTGAAAATGAAGTATTTAAGGATATTATCTAATCAATTATGTGTTTGCATCATTTTTATCGTATATATAATTAATTAATACGAATAAAATGAAAATTCACAAAAACGTTGAAAAACGGCAAAATATTGCCTAATTCGATGATATTTTGTTTAAATCACACAAAGGAAAAGGGGATGATAAAAGTCAAAATATTGCTAAATTCGATGATTTCTCGTACGAAACAAAATGCAAGAAAACTTGCTTAAAATGTAATATTATGCGTAATTCTGAGATTTGAAGGCCAAATCACATATCGTGATACTACATGAAATAGTATCGAAATATTGGTAAAAATGAATATATTTACGTAATATCAAACTACATGAAAAACGTGAAAAAAGTCACTATTTAACCATATTTGAGGATTTTAACTTCAAATCATAGAGCGAGGTTTCCTATTATTTAGATCCAAGAAAAGACATATGACAATGTTGTTTCCAATACAAATGATAAAAACCAATGCTTTTTCATTAGAATTAACTAAAATGTTCTTAATTTTCCGTTTATATTACCGATGGAAGATGTACACGAAAACCGCTCTATTCCGGCTGAAACGTCAATATATGCAATAAAATCCGATCTTGTCCCCTTTTCAATATCCTACTCAGTATTTTAACGAGAAACAAATGGTTGATTGAAAATGAAGTATTTAAAGTTCATTTCTAATCTATTATGTGTTTGCATCATTTTTATCGTATATTTAATGAATTAATACCTATAGACTGAATATTCACAAAAACGTGGAAAAACGGCAAAATATTGCCTACTTCGATGATATTTTGTTTAAATCACATAGAGGAAAAAGAGATGATAAACGTCAAAATATTGCTAAATTCGATGATTTTTCGTACGAAACAAAATGCAAGAAAACTTGCTTAAAATGCAATATTACGCGAAATTCTGAGATTTGAAGGCCAAATCACATATCGTGATACTACATGAAATAGTATCGAAATATTGGTAAAAATGAATATATTTACGCAATATCAAACTACATGAAAAACGTGAAAAAAGTCACTATTTTACCATATTGGAGGATTTTATCTTCAAATCATAGAGCGAGTTTTCGAATTATTTAGATCCAAGAAAAGACATATGACAATGTTATTTCCAATACAAATGATAAAAACCAACGTGTTTTCATTAGAAATAACTAAAATGTTCCTGATTTTCCGTTTATATTACCGATGGAAGATGTACACGTAAAACCGCTCTAATCCGGCTGAAACGTCGATATATGCAAAAAAAAAACGAACTTCTCCCCTTTTCAATATCCTACTCAGTATTTTAACGAGAAACAAATGGTTGATTGAAAATGAAGTATTTAAAGTTAATTTCTAATCATTTATGTGTTTGCATCATTTTTATCGTATATTTAATGAATTAATACCCATAGACTAAAAATTCACAAAAACGTGGAAAAATGGCAAAATATTGCCTAATTCGATGATATTTTGTATAAATCACATAGAGGAAAAAGGGATGATAAACGTCAAAATATTGCTAAATTCGATGATTTTTCGAACGAAACAAAATGCAAGAAAACTTGCTTAAAATGCAATATTATGCGAAATTCTGAGATTTGAAGGCCAAATCACATATCGTGATACTACATGAAATAGTATCGAAATATTAGTAATAATGAATATATTTACGTAATATCAATCTACATAAAAAACGTGAAAAAAGTCACTATTTGACCATATTTGAGGATTTTAACTTCAAATCATAGAGCGAAGTTTCGTATTATTTAGATCCAAGAAAAGACATATGACAATGTTATTTCCAATACAAATGATAAAAACCAATGTGTTTTCATTAGAGGATTTTAACTTCAAATCATAGAGCGAGGTTTCGTATTATTTAGATCCAAGAAAAGACATATGACAATGTTGTTTCCAATACAAACGATAAAAATCAATGTGTTTTCATTAGAAATAACTAAAATGTTCCTGATTTTCCGTTTATATTACCGATAGAAAATGTACACGAAAACCGCTCTATTCCGGCTGAAACGTCGATATATGCAATAAAAACAGAACTTCTCCCCTTTTCAAAATCTTACTCAGTATTTTAACGAGAGACAAATAGTTGATTGAAAAAGTATTTAAGGTTATTATCTAATCAATTATGTGTTTGCATCATTTTTATCGTGTATATAATAAATTTTTACCAATAAACTGAAAATTCACAAAAACGTGGAAAAACGGCAAACTATTGCCTAATTCGATGATATTTTGTTTAAATCTCATAAAGAAAAAGGGGATGATAAACCTCAAAATATTGCTAAATTCGATGATTTTTCGTACGAAACAAAATGCAAGAAAACTTGCTTAAAATGCAATATTACGCGAAATTCTGAGATTTGAAGGCCAAATCACATATCGTGATACTACATGAAATAGTATCGAAATATTGGTTCAAATGAATATATTTACGTAATATCAAACTACATGAAAAACGTGAAAAAAGTCACTATTTTACCATATATGAGGATTTTAACTTCAAATCATAGAGCGAGGTTTCGTATTACTTAGATCCAAGAAAAGACATATGACAATGTTGTTTCCAATACAAATGATAAAACCAATGCTTTTTCATTAGAATTAACTAAAATGTTCTTAATTTTCCGTTTATATTACCGATGGAAGATGTACACGAAAACCGCTCTATTCCGGCTGAAACGTCAATATATGCAATAAAATCCGATCTTGTCCCCTTTTCAATATTTTACTCATTATTTTAACGAGAAACAAATAGTTGATTGAAAATGAAGTATTTATGGTTATTATCTAATCAATTATGTGTTTGCATCATTTTTATCGTGTATATAATGAATTATTACCAATAAACTGAAAATTCACAAAAACGTGGAAAAACGGCAAACATATTTTGCCGTTTGATGATATTTTGTTTAAATCTCATAAAGGAAAACGGGGATGATAAACGTCAAAATATTGCTAAATTCGATGATTTTTCGTACGAAACAAAATGCAAGAAAACTTGCTTAAAATGCAATATTACGCGAAATTCTGAGATTTGAAGGCCAAATCACATATCGTGATACTACATGAAATAGTATCGAAATATTGGTAAAAATGAATATATTTACGTAATATCAAACTACATGAAAAACGTGAAAAAGTCACTATTTAACCATATATGAGGATTTTAACTTCAAATCATAGAGCGAGGTTTCGTATTATTTAGATCCAAGAAAGGACATATGATAATGTTGTTTCCAATACAAATGATAAAAATCAATGTGTTTTCATTAGAATTAACTAAAATGTTCCTGATTTTCCGTTTATATTACTGATGGAAGATGTATACGAAAACCGCTCTATTCCGGCTGAAACGTCGATATATGCAATAAAAACTGAACTTCTCCCCTTTTCAATATCTTACTCAGTATTTAACCGAGAAACAAATAGTTGATTGAAAATGAAGTATTTATGGTTATTATCTAATCAATTATGTGTTTGCATCATTTTTATCGTGTATATAATGAATTAATACCAATAAACTGAAAATTCACAAAAACGTGGAAAAACGGCAAACTATTGCCTAATTTGATGATATTTTGTTTAAATCACATAAAGGAAAAGGGGATGATAAACGTCAAAATATTGCTATATTCGATGATTTTTCGTATGAAACAAAATGCAAGAAAACTTGCTTAAAATGCAATATTATGCGAAATTCCGAGATTTGAAGGCCAAATCACATATCGTGATACTACATGAAATAGTATCGAAATATTGGTAAAAATGAATATATTTACGTAATATCAAACTACATGAAAAACGTGAAAAAAGTCACTTTTTTACCATATTTGAGGATTTTAACTTCAAATCATAGAGCGAGGTTTCGTATTATTTAGATCCAAGGAAAGACATATGACAATGTTGTTTCCAATACAAATGATAAAACCAATGCTTTTTTATTAGAATTAACTAAAATGTTCTTGATTTTCCGTTTATATTACCGATGGAAGATATACACGAAAACCGCTCTATTCCGGCTGAAACGTCGACATATGCAATAAAAACAGAACTTCTCCCCTTTTCAATATCTTACTCAGTATTTTAACGAGAAACAAATAGTTGATTGAAAATGAAGTATTTAAGGTTATTATCTAATCAATTATGTGTTTGCATCATTTTTATCGTATATATAATTAATTAATACGAATAAAATGAAAATTCACAAAAACGTTGAAAAACGCCAAAATATTGCCTAATTCGATGATATTTTGTTTAAATCACACAAAGGAAAAGGGGATGATAAAAGTCAAAATATTGCTAAATTCGATGATTTCTCGTACGAAACAAAATGCAAGAAAACTTGCTTAAAATGTAATATTATGCGCAATTATGAGATTTGAAGGCCAAATCACATATCGTGATACTACATGAAATAGTATCGAAATATTGGTAAAAATGAATATATTTACGTAATATTAAACTACATGAAAAACGTGAAAAAAGTCACTATTTAACCATATTTGAGGATTATAACTTCAAATCATAGAGCGAGGTTTCGTATTATTTAGATCCAAGAAAAGACATATGACAATGTTGTTTCCAATACAAATAATAAAAATCAATGTGTTTTCATTAGAATTAACTAAAATGTTCCTGATTTTCCGTTTATATTACTGATGGAAGATGTACACGAAAACCGCTCTATTCCGGCTGAAACGTCGATATATGCAATAAGAACAGAACTTCTCCCCTTTTCAATATTTTACTCAGTATTTTAACGAGAAACAAATAGTTGATTGAAAATGAAGTATTTAAGGTTATTATCTAATCTATAATGTGTTTGCATCATTTTTATCGTATATATAATGAATTAATACCCACAGACTGAAAATTCACAAAAACGTGGAAAAATGGCAAAATATTGCCTAATTCGATGATATTTTGTATAAATCACATAGAGGAAAAAGGGATGATAAACGTCAAAATATTGCTAAATTCGATGATTTTTCGTACGAAACAAAATGCAAGAAAACTTGCTTAAAATGCAATATTATGCGAAATTCTGAGATTTGAAGGCCAAATCACATATCGTGATACTACATGAAATAGTATCGAAATATTGGTAAAAATGAATATATTTACGTAATATCAAACTACATGAAAAACGTGAAAAAAGTCACTATTTAACCATATTTGAGGATTTTAACTTCAAATCATAGAGCGAGGTTTCGTATTATTTATATATCCAAGAAAAGACATATGACAATGTTGTTTCCAATACAAATGATCAAAACCAATGTGTTTTCATTAGAGGATTTTAACTTCAAATCATAGAGCGAGGTTTCGTATTATTTTGATCCAAGAAAAGACATTTGACAATGTTGTTTCCAATAAAAATGATAAAAACCAATGTGTTTTCATTAGAAATAACTAAAATGTTCCTGATTTTCCGTTTATATTACCGATAGAAAATGTACACGAAAACCGCTCTATTCCGGCTGAAACGTCGATATATGCAATAAAAACAGAACTTCTGCCCTTTTCAATATCCTACTCAGTATTTTAACGAGAAACAAATTGTTGATTGAAAATGAAGTATTTAAGGTTAATTTCTAATCAATTATGTGTTTGCATCATTTTTATCGTATATTTAATGAATTATTAACAATAAACTGAAAATTCATAAAAACGTGGAAAAACGGCAAAATATTGCATAATTCAATTATATTATGTTTAAATTACATAAAAGAAAAGGGGATGATAAAGGTTAAAGTATTGCTAAATTTGATGATTTTTCGTACGAAGCAAAATGCAAGAAAACTTGCTTAAAATGCAATATTATAGGAAATTCTGAGATTTGAAGGCCAAATCACATATCGTGATACTACATGAAATAGTATCGAAATATTGGTAAAAATGAATATATTTAAGATATCAAACTAATATAAATATCAAACTACATGAAAAATATCAAATATCAAATTATACATGATAATACATGGCCAATATCAAACAACTTGAAAAACGTGAAAAAGTCACTATTCAACCATATTTGAGGATTTTAACTTCAAATCATAGAGCGAGGTTTCGTATTATTTAGATCCAAGAAAGGACATATGACAATGTTGTTTTTATTACAAATGAAAAAAATCAATGTGTTTTCATTAGAATAAACTAAAATGTTCCTGATTTTCCGTTTATATTACCGATGGAAGATGAACACGAAAACCGATCAATACCGGCTGAAACGTCGATATATGCAATAAAAACAGAACTTCTCCCCTTTTCAATATCTTACTCAGTATTTTAACGAGAAACAAATTGTTGATTGAAAATGAAGTATTTAAGGTTATTATCTAACCAATTATGTGTTTGCGTCATTTTTATCGTATATATAATGAATTAATACCCATAAACTGAAAAGTCACATAAACGTTGAAAAACGGCAAAATATTGTCTAATTCGATGATATTTTGTTTAAATCACATAGAGGAAAAAGGGATGATAAACGTCAAAATATTGCTAAATTCGATGATTTTTCGAACGAAACAAAATGCAAGAAAACTTGCTTAAAATGCAATATTATGCGAAATTCTGAGATTTGAAGGCCAAATCACATATCGTGATACTACATGAAATAGTATCGAAATATTGGTAAAAATGAATATATTTACGTAATATCAATCTACATAAAAAACGTGAAAAAAGTCACTATTTGACCATATTTGAGGATTTTAACTTCAAATCATAGAGCGAGGTTTCGTATTATTTAGATCCAAGAAAAGACATATGACAATGTTATTTCCAATACAAATGATAAAAACCAATGTGTTTTCATTAGAGGATTTTAACTTCAAATCATAGAGCGAGGTTTCGTATTATTTAGATCCAAGAAAAGACATATGACAATGTTGTTTCCAATACAAACGATAAAAATCAATGTGTTTTCATTAGAAATAACTAAAATGTTCCTGATTTTCCGTTTATATTACCGATAGAAAATGTACACGAAAACCGCTCTATTCCGGCTGAAACGTCGATATATGCAATAAAAACAGAACTTCTCCCCTTTTCAAAATCTTACTCAGTATTTTAACGAGAGACAAATACTTGATTGAAAATTAAGTATTTAAGGTTATTATCTAATCAATTATGTGTTTGCATCATTTTTATCGTGTATATAATAAATTATTACCAATAAACTGAAAATTCTCAAAAACGTGGAAAAACGGCAAACTATTGCCTAATTCGATGATATTTTGTTTAAATCTCATAAAGAAAAAGGGGATGATAAACCTCAAAATATTGCTAAATTCGATGATTTTTCGTACGAAACAAAATGCAAGAAAATTTGCTTAAAATGCAATATTACGCGAAATTCTGAGAATTGAAGGCCAAATCACATATCGTGATACTACATGAAATAGTATCGAAATATTGGTAAAAATGAATATATTTACGTAATATCAAACTACATGAAAAACGTGAAAAAGTCACTATTTAACCATATATGAGGATTTTAACTTCAAATCATAGAGCGAGGTTTCGTATTATTTAGATCCAAGAAAGGACATGTGATAATGTTGTTTCCAATACAAATGATAAAAATCAATGTGTTTTCATTAGAATTAACTAAAATGTTCCTGATTATCCGTTTATATTACTGATGGAAGATGTATACGAAAACCGTTCTATTCCGGCTGAAACGTCGATATATGCAATAAAAACTGAACTTCTGCCCTTTTCAATATCCTACTCAGTATTTTAACGAGAAACAAATTGTTGATTGAAAATGAAGTATTTAAGGTTAATTTCTAATCAATTATGTGTTTGCATTATTTTTATCATATATTTAATGAATTATTAACAATAAACTGAAAATTCACAAAAACGTGGAAAAACGGCAAAATATTGCATAATTCAATTATATTATGTTTAAATTACATAAAAGAAAAGGGGATGATAAAGGTTAAAATATTGCTAAATTTGATGATTTTTCGTACGAAGCAAAATGCAAGAAAACTTGCTTAAAATGCAATATTATAGGAAATTCTGAGATTTGAAGGCCAAATCACATATCGTGATACTACATGAAATAGTATCGAAATATTGGTAAAAATGAATATATTTAAGATATCAAACTAATATCAATATCAAACTACATGAAAAATATCAAATATCAAATTATACATGATAATACATGGCCAATAATACATGGTCAATATCAAACTACATGAAAAACGTGAAAAAAGTCACTATTCAACCATATTTGAGGATTTTAACTTCAAATCATAGAGCGAGGTTTCGTATTATTTAGATCCAAGAAAAGACATATGACAATGTTGTTTTTATTACAAATGATAAAAATCAATGTGTTTTCATTAGAATAAACTAAAATGTTCCTGATTTTCCGTTTATATTACCGATGGAAGATGTACACGAAAACCGATCAATACCGGCTGAAACGTCGATATATGCAATAAAAACAGAACTTCTCCCCTTTTCAATATCTTACTCAGTATTTTAACGAGAAACAAATAGTTGATTGAAAATGAAGTATTTAAGGTTATTATCTAACCAATTATGTGTTTGCATCATTTTTATCGTATATATAATGAATTAATACCCATAAACTGAAAAGTCACAAAAACGTTGAAAAACGGCAAAATATTGCCTAATTCGATGATATTTTGTTTAAATCACATAGAGGAAAAAGGGATGATAAACGTCAAAATATTGCTAAATTCGATGATTTTTCGAACGAAACAAAATGCAAGAAAACTTGCTTAAAATGCAATATTATGCGAAATTCTGAGATTTGAAGGCCAAATCACATATCGTGATACTACATGAAATAGTATCGAAATATTGGTAAAAATGAATATATTTACGTAATATCAATCTACATAAAAAACGTGAAAAAAGTCACTATTTGACCATATTTGAGGATTTTAACTTCAAATCATAGAGCGAGGTTTCGTATTATTTAGATCCAAGAAAAGACATATGACAATGTTATTTCCAATACAAATGATAAAAACCAATGTGTTTTCATTAGAGGATTTTAACTTCAAATCATAGAGCGAGGTTTCGTATTATTTAGATCCAAGAAAAGACATATGACAATGTTGTTTCCAATACAAATGATAAAAATCAATGTGTTTTCATTAGAATTAACTAAAATGTTCCTGATTTTCCGTTTATATTACTGATGGAAGATGTATACGAAAACCGCTCTATTCCGGCTGAAACGTCGATATATGCAATAAGAACAGAACTTCTCCCCTTTTCAATATTTTACTCAGTATTTTAACGAGAAACAAATAGTTGATTGAAAATGAAGTATTTAAGGTTATTATCTAATCAATTATGTGTTTGCATCATTTTTATCGTGTATATAATGAATTAATACCAATAAACTGAAAATTCACAAAAACGTGGAAAAACGGCAAACTATTGCCTAATTTGATGATATTTTGTTTAAATCTCATAAAGGAAAACGGGGATGATAAACGTCAAAATATTGCTAAATTCGATGATTTTTCGTACGAAACAAAATGCAAGAAAACTTGCTTAAAATGCAATATTACGCGAAATTCTGAGATTTGAAGGCCAAATCACATATCGTGATACTACATGAAATAGTATCGAAATATTGGTAAAAATGAATATATTTACGTAATATCAAACTACATGAAAAACGTGAAAAAAGTCACTATTTAACCATATATGAGGATTATAACTTCAAATCATAGAGCGAGGTTTCGTATTATTTAGATCCAAGAAAAGACATATGACAATGTTGTTTCCAATACAAATGATAAAAATCAATGTGTTTTCATTAGAATTAACTAAAATGTTCCTGATTTTCCGTTTATATTACTGATGGAAGATGTACACGAAAACCACTCTATTCCGGCTGAAACGTCGATATATGCAATAAGAACAGAACTTCTCCCCTTTTCAATATTTTACTCAGTATTTTAACGAGAAACAAATAGTTGATTGAAAATGAAGTATTTAAGGTCATTATCTAATCAATTATGAGTTTGCATCATTTTTATCGTGTATATAATGAATTAATACCAATAAACTGAAAATTCACAAAAACGTGGAAAAACGGCAAACTATTGCCTAATTTGATGATATTTTGTTTAAATCTCATAAAGGAAAACGGGGATGATAAACGTCAAAATATTGCTAAATTCGATGATTTTTCGTACGAAACAAAATGCAAGAAAACTTGCTTAAAATGCAATATTACGCGAAATTCTGAGATTTGAAGGCCAAATCACATATCGTGATACTACATGAAATAGTATCGAAATATTGGTAAAAATGAATATATTTACGTAATATCAAACTACATGAAAAACGTGAAAAAAGTCACTATTTTACCATATTTGAGGATTTTAACTTCAAATCATAGAGCGAGGTTTCGTATTATTTAGATCCAAGAAATGACATATGACAATATTGTTTCCAATACAAATGATAAAACCAATGCTTTTTTATTAGAATTATCTAAAATGTTCTTGATTTTCCGTTTATATTACCGATGGAAGATATACACGAAAACCGCTCTATTCCAGCTGAAACGTCAATATATGCAATAAAATCCGATCTTGTCCCCTTTTCAATATCCTACTCAGTATTTTAACGAGAAACAAATGGTTGATTGAAAATGAAGTATTTAAAGTTAATTTCTAATCAATTATGTGTTTGCATAATTTTTATCGTAACGGCAAAATATTGCCTAATTCGATGATATTTTGTTTAAATCACATAGAGGAAAAGGGGGATGATAAACGTCAAAATATTGCTAAATTCGATGATTTTTCGTACGAAACAAAATGCAAGAAAACTTGCCTAAAATGCAATATTACGCGAAATTCTGAGATTTGAAGGCCAAATCACATATCGTGATACTACATGAAATAGTATCGAAATATTGGTAAAAATGAATATATTTACGTAATATCAAACTACATGAAAAACGTGAAAAAGTCACTATTTAACCATATATGAGGATTTTAACTTCAAATCATAGAGCGAGGTTTCGTATTATTTAGATCCAAGAAAGGACATATGATAATGTTGGTTCCAATACAAATGATAAAAATCAATGTGTTTTCATTAGAATTAACTAAAATGTTCCTGATTTTCCGTTTATATTACTGATGGAAGATGTATACGAAAACCGCTCTATTCCGGCTGAAACGTCGATATATGCAATAAGAACAGAACTTCTCCCCTTTTCAATATTTTACTCAGTATTTTAACGAGAAACAAATAGTTGATTGAAAATGAAGTATTTAAGGTTATTATCTAATCAATTATGTGTTTGCATCATTTTTATCGTGTATATAATGAATTAATACCAATAAACTGAAAATTCACAAAAACGTGGAAAAACGGCAAACTATTGCCTAATTTGATGAAATTTTGTTTAAATCTCATAAAGGAAAACGGGGATGATAAACGTCAAAATTCGATGATTTTTCGTACGAAACAAAATGCAAGAAAACTTGCTTAAAATGCAATTTTACGCGAAATTCTGAGATTTGAAGGCCAAATCACATATCGTGATACTACATGAAATAGTATCGAAATATTGGTAAAAATGAATATATTTACGTAATATCAAACTACATGAAAAACGTGAAAAAGTCACTATTTAACCATATATGAGGATTTTAACTTCAAATCATAGAGCGAGGTTTCGTATTATTTAGATCCAAGAAAAGACATATGACAATGTTGTTTCCAATACAAATGATAAAAATCAATGTGTTTTCATTAGAATTAACTAAAATGTTCCTGATTTTCCGTTTATATTACTGATGGAAGATGTACACGAAAACCGCTCTATTCCGGCTGAAACGTCGATATATGCAATAAGAACAGAACTTCTCCCCTTTTCAATATTTTACTCAGTATTTTAACGAGAAACAAATAGTTGATTGAAAATGAAGTATTTAAGGTCATTATCTAATCAATTATGAGTTTGCATCATTTTTATCGTGTATATAATGAATTAATACCAATAAACTGAAAATTCACAAAAACGTGGAAAAACGGCAAACTATTGCCTAATTTGATGATATTTTGTTTAAATCTCATAAAGGAAAACGGGGATGATAAACGTCAAAATATTGCTAAATTCGATGATTTTTCGTACGAAACAAAATGCAAGAAAACTTGCTTAAAATGCAATATTACGCGAAATTCTGAGATTTGAAGGCCAAATCACATATCGTGATACTACATGAAATAGTATCGAAATATTGGTAAAAATGAATATATTTACGTAATATCAAACTACATGAAAAACGTGAAAAAAGTCACTATTTTACCATATTTGAGGATTTTAACTTCAAATCATAGAGCGAGGTTTCGTATTATTTAGATCCAAGAAAAGACATATGACAATGTTGTTTCCAATACAAATGATAAAACCAATGCTTTTTTATTAGAATTATCTAAAATGTTCTTGATTTTCCGTTTATATTACCGATGGAAGATATACACGAAAACCGCTCTATTCCGGCTGAAACGTCAATATATGCAATAAAATCCGATCTTGTCCCCTTTTCAATATCCTACTCAGTATTTTAACGAGAAACAAATAGTTGATTGAAAATGAAGTATTTAAAGTTAATTTCTAATCAATTATGTGTTTGCATAATTTTTATCGTAACGGCAAAATATTGCCTAATTCGATGATATTTTGTTTAAATCACATAGAGGAAAAGGGGGATGATAAACGTCAAAATATTGCTAAATTCGATGATTTTTCGTACGAAACAAAATGCAAGAAAACTTGCCTAAAATGCAATATTACGCGAAATTCTGAGATTTGAAGGCCAAATCACATATCGTGATACTACATGAAATAGTATCGAAATATTGGTAAAAATGAATATATTTACGTAATATCAAACTACATGAAAAACGTGAAAAAGTCACTATTTAACCATATATGAGGATTTTAACTTCAAATCATAGAGCGAGGTTTCGTATTATTTAGATCCAAGAAAGGACATATGATAATGTTGTTTCCAATACAAATGATAAAAATCAATGTGTTTTCATTAGAATTAACTAAAATGTTCCTGATTTTCCGTTTATATTACTGATGGAAGATGTATACGAAAACCGCTCTATTCCGGCAGAAACGTCGATATATGCAATAAGAACAGAACTTCTCCCCTTTTCAATATTTTACTCAGTATTTTAACGAGAAACAAATAGTTGATTGAAAATGAAGTATTTAAGGTTATTATCTAATCAATTATGTGTTTGCATCATTTTTATCGTGTATATAATGAATCATTCCCAATAAACTGAAAATTCACAAAAACGTTGAAAAACGGCAAACTATTGCCAAATTCGATGATATTTTGTTTAAATCTCATAAAGGAAAAGGGGGATGATATACCTCAAAATATTGTTAAATTCGATGATTTTTCGTACGAAACAACATGCAAGAAAAGTTTCCTAAAATGCAATATTAAGCAAAATTCTGAGATTTGAAGGCCAAATCACATATCATGATATTACATGAAATAGTATCGAAATATTGGTAAAAATGAATATATTTACGTAATCTCAAACTACATGAAAAACGTGAAAAAAATCACTATTTAACCATATATGAGGATTTTAAGTTCAAATCATAGAGCGAGGTTTCGTATTATTTAGATCCAAGAAAAGACATATGACAATATTGTTTCCAATACAAATAATAAAAATTAATGTGTTTTCATTAGAATTAACTAAAATGTTCCTGATTTTCCGTTTATATTACCGATGGAAGATGTACACGTAAAACCGCTCTAATCCGGTTGAAACGTCGATATATGCAATTGTTACGAACCCGGATCCAGCGTCCGAGCCTGGAGCAGTGACAAACACGCCATCTGTGGGTCAGCTCCCGAAACCCCCGCCAAACGAACGACGACACCTAGTGAGGACAGCGTGTACTGGCCTCGAGGACCAGTTTCCAGTCTGGTTCAGCGCTCAACACCGCCGCTCCTGACCTCTGGTGAGGTGGTGCTCCGACGACAGCGCCATCTATGGACTGGATACGTCAGGTGTTAGTATCTGAGCCTGTGAGTGTGGTGTATTAGTGTCCCAGTTATTGATGACGTGTCTGCTTACAGAGCCGACCTGGGACCACTGTGTTGAAGGTGAAGGCAGTCTACCCGAGGCAGCCAGTCTCCATACTGTGAAGTTTGCTGCAGCTGTCGTGACGTCGTCCCCCCGGAAGAACACTGTGGTGTGTTAAGCCTGCCAGTGGAGTGGCAGTGGAAGGATTTAACCCAGGACCGACGGTTGGAGACGATAATCCACTGGGGTATTGAGGACAGGAGGGTGATTGGTGATATCACACGAGACTCCTGTCTAGGGCGTACCCCTTTTATCGTTCGTGGAGTGGCCGTACCAGCCTTGGTGGCTCAGTACCTGCCAGCAGACCTGCTGGACGTGTGGTTGACGGCCTCCACGACGGTGCCCCCAGTGGACCTGTGTTGTGGCTGACCTGTGGCCAGGGTAGGCTCGGCGTTCTCAGAGGACACGTCTTGAGGCCACGAAGAAAGCACCGCGGACTCAGCACCTAGCTTCGAGGATCCATAGTCTCCCGCAGAAGACTACAGAGTTGATCCCCTTTGTAAAGTGTTAATACCCCTCCCCCTTGTGTACTCTTTTATTTTATATATTTAAATGGTGATGGTGTTAATTATAATATTAAGTTCTTAACTTTCTTTCCCTACTCCCTTTTAAGTTACTTGCGTCACGGATCGCATCCCTTGAAAGCCTCTACTGGCTTGGGGTCGGATATATATATCTTCCTCTAACGACATCAGAGTAAGAACCCCGTTGCGTCCCGAGAGGGCCGTAACAGCAATAAAAACCGAACTTCTTCCCTTTTCAATATCTTTCTCAGTATTTTAACGAGAAACAAATAGTCGATTGAAAATGAAGTATTTAAGGTTATTATCTAATCAATTATGTGTTTGCATTATTTTTATCGAATATATAATGAATTAAAACCCATAAACTGAAAATTCACAAAAACGTGGAAAAACGGCAAAATATTGCCTAATTCGATGATATTTTGTTTAAATCACATAAAGGAAAAGGGGATAATAAACGTGAAAATATTGCTAAATTCGATGATTTTTCGTACGAAACAAAATGCAAGAAAACTTGCATAAAATGCAATATTATGCGAAATTCTGAGATTTGAAGGCCAAATCACATATCGTGATACTACAAGAAATGGTATCGAAATATTGGTAATAATGAATATATTTACGTAATATCAAACTAAATGAAAAACGTGAAAAAAGTCACTATTTTACCATATTTGAGGATTTTAACTTCAAATCATAGAGCGAGGTTTCGTATTATTTAGTTCCAAGAAAAGACATATGACAATGTTGTTTCCAATACAAATGATAAAACCAATGCCTTTTCATTAGAATTAAGTAAAATGTTGTTGATTTTCCGTTTATATTACCGATGGAAGATGTACACGAAAACCGCTCTATTCCGGCTGAAACGCCAATATATGCAATAAAAACCGATCTTCTCCCCTTTTCAATATCCTACTCAGTATTTTAACGAGAAACAAATGGTTGATTGAAAATGAAGTATTTAAAGTTAATTTCTAATTAATTATGTGTTTGCATCATTTTTATCATATATTTAATGAATTAATACCTATAGACTGAAAATTCACAAAAACGTGGAAAAACAGAAAAATATTGCCTAATTCGCTGATATTTTGTTTAAATCACATAGAGGAAAAGGAGATGATGAACGTCAAAATATTGCTAAATTCGATGATTTTTCGTACGAAACAAAATGCAAGAAAACTTGCTTAAAATGCAATATTATGCGACATTCTGAGATTTGAAGGCCAAATCACATATCGTGATACTACATGAAATAATATCGAAATATTGGTAAAAATGAATATATTTACGTAATATCAAACTACATGAAAAATGTGGAAAAAGTCACTATTTAACCATATTTGAGGGTTTTAACTTCAAATCATACAGCGATTTGGATTATTTGGATTACATCTTGGATTATTTAGATCCAAGAAAAGACATATGACAATGTTGTTTCCAATACAAATGATAAAAATCAATGTGTTTTCATTAGAATTAAGTAAAATGTTTCTGATTTTCCGTTTATATTACCGATGGAAGATGTACACGAAAACCGCTCTATTCCTGCTGAAACGTCGATATATGCAATAAAAACAGAACTTCTCCCCTTTTCAATATCTTACTCAGTATTTTAACGAGAAACAAATAGTTGATTGAAAATGAAGTATTTAAAGTTAATTTCTAATCAATTATGTGTTTGCATCATTTTTATCGTATATTTAATGAATTATTACCCATAGACTAAAAATTCACAAAAACGTGGAAAAATGGCAAAATATTGCCTAATTCGATGATATTTTGTTTAAATCACATAGAGGAAAAAGTGATGATAAACGTCAAAATATTGCTAAATTCGATGATTTTTCGAACGAAACAAAATGCATGAAAACTTGCTTAAAATGCAATATTATGCGAAATTCGGAGATTTGAAAACCAATTCACATATCGTGATAATACATGAAATAGTATCGAAATATTGGTAAAAATCAATATATTTACGTAATATCAAACTACATGAAAAACGTGAAAAAAGCCACTATTTAACCATATTTGAGGATTTTAACTTCAAATCATAGAGCGAAGTTTCGTATTATTTATATCCAAGAAAAGACATATGACAATGTTGTTTCCAATACAAATGATAAAAACCAATGTGTTTTCATTAGAAATAACTAAAATGTTCCTGATTTTCCGTTTATATTACCGATGGAAGATGTTCACGAAAACCGCTCTATTCCGGCTGAAACGTCAATATATGCAATAAAAACCGATCTTCTCCCCTTTTCAATATCCTACTCGGTATTTTAACGAGAAACAAATGGTTGATTGAAAATGAAGTATTTAAAGTTAATTTCTAATCAATTATGAGTTTGCATCATTTTTATCGTATATTTAATGAATTATTACCCATAGACTAAAAATTCACAAAAACGTGGGAAAATGGCAAAATATTGCTTAATTCGATGATATTTTGTTTAAATCACATAGAGGAAAAAGTGATGATAAACGTCAAAATATTGCTAAATTCGATGATTTTTCGTACGAAACAAAATGCAAGAAAACTTGCTTTAAATGCAATATTATGCGAAATTCTGAGATTTGAAGGCCAAATCACATATCGTGATACTACATGAAATAGTATCGAAATATTGGTAAAAATAAATATATTTACGTAATATCAAACTACATGAAAAACGTGAAGAAAGTCACTATTTAACCATATTTGAGGATTTTAACTTCAAATCATAGAGCGAGGTTTCGTATTATTTAGATCCAAGAAAAGTCATATGACAATGTTGTTTCCAATACAAACGATAAAAATCAATGTGTTTTAATTAGAATTAACTAAAATGTTCCTGATTTTTCGTTTATATTACCGATGGAAGATGTACACGAAAACCATTCTATTCCGGCTGAAACGTCGATATTTGCAATAAAAACAGAACTTCTCCCCTTTTCAATATCTTACTCAGTATTCTAACGAGAAACAAACAGTTGATTGAAAATGAAGTATTTAAGGTTATTATCTAATCAATTATGTGTTTGCATCATTTTTGTCGTATATATAATGAATTAATACCCATAGAATGAAAATTCACAAAAACGTGAAAAAACGGCAAAATATTGGCTAATTCGATGATATTATGTTTAAATCACATAAAGGAAAAGGAGATGATAAACGTCAAAATATTGCTAAATTCGATGATTTTTCGTACGAAACAAAATGCAAGAAAACTTGCTTAAAATGCAATATTATGCGACATTTTGAGATTTGAAAGCCAAATCACATATCGTGATACAACATGAAATAGTATCGAAATATTGGTAAAAATGAATATATTTACGTAATATCAAACTACATGACAAACGTGAAAAAAGCCACTATTTAACCATATTTGAGGATTTTAACTTCAAATCACAGAGCGAAGTTTCGTATTATTTATATCCAAGAAAAGACATATGACAATGTTGTTTCCAATACAAATGACAAAAACCAATGTGTTTTCATTAGAAATAACTAAAATGTTCCTGATTTTCCGTTTATATTACCGATGGAAGATGTTCACGAAAACCGCTCTATTCCGGCTGAAACGTCGATATATGCAATAAAAACCGAACTTCTCCCCTTTTCAATATCTTACTCAGTATTTTAACGAGAAACAAATAGTTGATTGAAAATGAAGTATTTAAGGTTATTATCTAATCAATTATGTGTTTGCATTATTTTTATCGAAAATATAATGAATTAAAACCCATAAACTGAAAATTCACAAAAACGTTGAAAAACGGCAAAATATTGCCTAATTCGATGATATTTTGTTTAAATCACATAAAGGAAAAGGAGATGATAAACGTCAAAATATTGCTAAATTCGATGATTTTTCGTACGAAACAAAATGCAAGAAAACTTGCTTAAAATGCAATATTATGCGAAATTCCGAGATTTGAAGGCCAAATCACATATCCTGATACTACATGAAATAGTATCGAAATATTGGTAAAAATGAATATATTTACGTAATATCAAACTACATGAAAAACGTGAAAAAAGTCACTATTTTACCATATTTAAGGATTTTAACTACAAATCATAGAGCGAGGTTTCGTATTATTTAGATCCAAGAAAATACATATGACAATGTTGTTTCCAATACAAATGATAAAACCAATGCGTTTTCATTAGAATTAACTAAAATGTTCTTGATTTTCCGTTTATAATACCGATTGAAGATGTACACGAAAACCGCTCTATTCCGGCTGAAACGTCAATATATGCAATAAAAACCGATCTTCTCCCCTTTTCAATATCCTACTCAGTATTTTAACGAGAAACAAATGGTTGATTGAAAATGAAGTATTTAAAGTTAATTTCTAATCAATTATGTGTTTGCATCATTTTTATCGTATATTTAATGAATTATTACCCATAGACTAAAAATTCACAAAAACGTGGAAAAATGGCAAAATATTGCCTAAATCGATGATATTTTGTTTAAATCACATAGAGGAAAAAGTGATGATAAACGTCAAAATATTGCTAAATTCGATGATTTTTCGTACGAAACAAAATGCAAGAAAACTTGCTTAAAATGCAATATTATGCGACATTTTGAGATTTGAAGGCCAAATCACATATCGTGATACAACATGAAATAGTATCGAAATATTGGTAAAAATGAATATATTTACGTAATATCAAACTACATGAAAAACGTGAAAAAAGCCACTATTTAACCATATAAGAGGATTTTAACTTCAAATCATAGAGCGAAGTTTCGTATTATTTATATCCAAGAAAAGACATATGACAATGTTGTTTCCAATACAAATGATAAAAACCAATGTGTTTTCATTAGAGGATTTTAACTTCAAATCATAGAGCGAGGTTTGGTATTATTTAGATCCAAGAAAAGACATTTGACAATGTTGTTTCCAATACAAACGATAAAAATCAATGTGTTTTCATTAGAAACAACTAAAATGTTCCTGATTTTCCGTTTATATTACCGATGGAAGATGTACACGAAAACCGCTCTATTCCGGCTGAAACGTCGATATATGCAATAAAATCAGAACTTCTCCCCTTTTCAATATCTTATTCAGTATTTTAACGAGAAACAAATAGTTGATTGAAAATGAAGTATTTAAGGTTAATATCTAATCAATTATGTGTTTGCATCATTTTTATCGTGTATATAATGAATCATTCCCAATAAACTGAAAATTCACAAAAACGTTGAAAAACGGCAAACTATTGCCAAATTCGATGATATTTTGTTTAAATCTCATAAAGGAAAAGGGGGATGATAAACCTCAAAATATTGTTAAATTCGATGATTTTTCGTACGAAACAAAATGCAAGAAAAGTTTCCTAAGATGCAATATTACGCGAAATTCTGAGATTTGAAGGCCAAATCACATATCATAATACTACATGAAATAGTATCGAAATATTGGTAAAAATGAATATATTTACGTAATCTCAAACTACATGAAAAACGTGAAAAAAATCACTATTTAACCATATATGAGGATTTTAAGTTCAAATCATAGAGCGAGGTTTCGTATTATTTCGATCCAAGAAAAGACATATGACAATATTGTTTCCAATACAAATAATAAAAATTAATGTGTTTTCATTAGAATTAACTAAAATGTTCCTGATTTTCCGTTTATATTACCGATGGCAGATGTACACGTAAAACCGCTCTAATCCGGTTGAAACGTCGATATATGCAATAAAAACCGAACTTCTCCCCTTTTCAATATCTTTCTCAGTATTTTAACGAGAAACAAATAGTTGATTGAAAATGAAGTATTTAAGGTTATTATCTAATCAATTATGTGTTTGCATTATTTTTATCGAATATATAATGAATTAAAACCCATAAACTGAAAATTCACAAAAACGTGGAAAAACGGCAAAATATTGCCTAATTCGATGATATTTTGTATAAATCACATAAAGGAAAAGGGGGATAATAAACGTGAAAATATTGCTAAATTCGATGATTTTTCGTACGAAACAAAATGCAAGAAAACTTGCATAAAATGCAATATTATGCGAAATCTGAGATTTGAAGGCCAAATCACATATCGTGATACTACAAGAAATGGTATCGAAATATTTGTAATAATGAATATATTTACGTAATATCAAACTAAATGAAAAACGTGAAAAAAGTCACTATTTTACCATATTTGAGTATTTTAACTTCAAATCATAGAGCGAGGTTTCGTATTATTTAGTTCCAAGAAAAGACATATGACAATGTTGTTTCCAATACAAATGATAAAACCAATGCCTTTTCATTAGAATTAAGTAAAATGTTGTTGATTTTCCGTTTATATTACCGATGGAAGATGTACACGAAAACTGCTCTATTCCGGCTGAAACGCCAATATATGCAATAAAAACCGATCTTCTCCCCTTTTCAATATCCTACTCAGTATTTTAACGAGAAACAAATGGTTGATTGAAAATGAAGTATTTAAAGTTAATTTCTAATTAATTATGTGTTTGCATCATTTTTATCATATATTTAATGAATTAATACCCATAGACTGAAAATTCACAAAAACGTGGAAAAACAGAAAAATATTGCCTAATTCGCTGATATTTTGTTTAAATCACATAGAGGAAAAGGAGATGATGAACGTCAAAATATTGCTAAATTCGATGATTTTTCGTACGAAACAAAATACAAGAAAACTTGCTTAAAATGCAATATTATGCGACATTCTGAGATTTGAAGGCCAAATCACATATCGTGATACTACATGAAATAATATCGAAATATTGGTAAAAATGAATATATTTACGTAATATCAAACTACATGAAAAATGTGGAAAAAGTCACTATTTAACCATATTTGAGGGTTTTAACTTCAAATCATACAGCGATTTGGATTATTTGGATTACATCTTGGATTATTTAGATCCAAGAAAAGACATATGACAATGTTGTTTCCAATACAAATGATAAAAACCAATGTGTTTTCATTAGAAATAACTAAAATGTTCCTGATTTTCCGTTTATATTACCGATGGAAGATGTTCACGAAAACCGCTCTATTCCGGCTGAAACGTCAATATATGCAATAAAAACCGATCTTCTCCCCTTTTCAATATCCTACTCAGTATTTTAACGAGAAACAAATGGTTGATTGAAAATGAAGTATTTAAAGTTAATTTCTAATCAATTATGTGTTTGCATAATTTTTATCGTATATTTAATGAATTATTACCCATAGACTAAAAATTCACAAAAACGTGGAAAAATGGCAAAATATTGCCTAATTCGATGATATTTTGTTTAAATCACATAGAGGAAAAAGTGATGATAAACGTCAAAATATTGCTAAATTCGATGATTTTTCGTACGAAACAAAATGCAAGAAAACTTGCTTAAAATGCAATATTATGCGAAATTCTGAGATTTGAAGGCCAAATCATATATCTTGTTACTACATGAAATAGTATCGAAATATTGGTAAAAATAAATATATTTACGTAATATCAAACTACATGAAAAACGTGAAGAAAGTCACTATTTAACCATATTTGAGGATTTTAACTTCAAATCATAGAGCGAGGTTTCGTATTATTTAGATCCAAGAAAAGACATATGACAATGTTGTTTCCAATACAAACGATAAAAATCAATGTGTTTTAATTAGAATCAACAAAAATGTTCCTGATTTTTCGTTTATATTACCGATGGAAGATGTACACGAAAACCGTTCTATTCCGGCTGAAACGTCGATATTTGCAATAAAAACAGAACTTCTCCCCTTTTCAATATCTTACTCAGTATTCTAACGAGAAACAAACAGTTGATTGAAAATGAAGTATTTAAGGTTATTATCTAATCAATTATGTGTTTGCATCATTTTTGTCGTATATATAATGAATTAATACCCATAGAATGAAAATTCACAAAAACGTGAAAAAACGGCAAAATATTGGCTAATTCGATGATATTATGTTTAAATCACATAAAGGAAAAGGAGATGATAAACGTCAAAATATTGCTAAATTCGATGATTTTTCGTACGAAACAAAATGCAAGAAAACTTGCTTAAAATGCAATATTATGCGACATTTTGAGATTTGAAAGCCAAATCACATATCGTGATACAACATGAAATAGTATCGAAATATTGGTAAAAATGAATATATTTACGTAATATCAAACTACATGAAAAACGTGAAAAAAGCCACTATTTAACCATATTTGAGGATTTTAACTTCAAATCATAGAGCGAAGTTTCGTATTATTTATATCCAAGAAAAGACATATGACAATGTTGTTTCCAATACAAATGATAAAAACCAATGTGTTTTCATTAGAGGATTTTAACTTCAAATCATAGAGCGAGGTTTCGTATTATTTAGATCCAAGAAAAGACATTTGACAATGTTGTTTCCAATACAAATGATAAAAATCAATGTGTTTTCATTAGAATTAACTAAAATGTTCCTGATTTTCCGTTTATATTACCGATGGAAGATGTACACGAAAACCGCTCTATTCCGGCTGAAACGTCGATATATGCAATAAAAACTGGACTTCTCCTCTTTTCAATATCTTACTCAGTATTTTATCGAGAAACAAAAAGTTTATTGCAAATGAAGTATTATTATTTATTTATTATTTTTTAATTTTTTATTATTTTAATCAATTATTATTTTATTTAGGTTATTATTTAATCAATTATGTGTTTGCGTCATTTTTATCGTGTATATAATGAATTAATACCAATAAACTGAAAATTCACAAAAACGTGGAAAAACGGCAAACTATTGCCTAATTCGATGATATTTTGTTTAAATCTCATAAAGGAAAAGGGGATGATAAACCTCAAAATATTGCTAAATTCGATGATTTCTCGTACGAAACAAAATGCAAGAAAACTTGCTTAATGTTTTACTATATTACGATATTTTTTTATATTTTTTATATTACGCGAAATTCTGAGATTTGAAGACCAAATCAAATATCGTGATACTACATGAAATAGTATCGAAATATTGGTAAAAATGAATATATTTACGTAATACTACATGAAAAACGTGAAAAAAGTCACTATTTAACCATATATGAGGATTTTAACTTGAAATCATAGAGCGAGGTTTCGTATTATTTAGAACGAAGAAAAGACATATGACAATGTTGTTTCCAATAAAAATGATAAAAACCAACGTGTTTTCATTAGAAATAACGAAAATGTTCCTGATTTTCCGTTTATATTACCGATGGAAGATGTACACGTAAAACCGCTCTAATCCGGCTGAAACGTCGATATATGCAATAAAAACCGAACTTCTCCCTTTTCATAATCCTACTCAGTATTTTAACGAGAAACAAATGGTTGATTGAAAATGAAGTATTTAAAGTTAATTTCTAATTAATTATGTGTTTGCATCATTTTTATCGTATATTTAATGAATTTATACCCATAGACTGAAAATTCAAAACAACGTGGAAAAACGGCAAAATATTGCCTAATTCGATGACATTTTGTTTAAATCTCATAAAGGAAAAGGGGGATGATAAACCTCAAAATATTGCTAAATTCGATGATTTTTCGTACGAAACAAAATGCAAGAAAAGTTTCCTAAAATGCAATATTACGCGAAATTCTGAGATTTGAAGGCCAAATCACATATCATGATACTACATGAAATAGTATCGAAATATTGGTAAAAATGAATATATTTACGTAATCTCAAACTACATGAAAAACGTGAAAAAAATCACTATTTAACCAAATATGAGGATTTTAAGTTCAAATCATAGAGCGAGGTTTCGTATTATTTAGATCCAAGAAAAGACATATGACAATATTGTTTCCAATACAAATAATAAAAATCAATGTGTTTTCATTAGAATTAACTAAAATGTTCCTGATTTTTCGTTTATATTACCGATGGAAGATGTACACGTAAAACCGCTCTAATCCGGGTGAAACGTCGATATATGCAATAAAAACCGAACTTCTCCCCTTTTCAATATCTTACTCAGTATTTTAACGAGAAACAAATAGTTGATTGAAAATGAAGTATTTAAGGTTATTATCTAATCAATTATGTGTTTGCATTATTTTTATCGAAAATATAATGAATTAAAACCCATAAACTGAAAATTCACAAAAACGTGGAAAAACGGCAAAATATTGCCTAATTCGATGATATTTTGTTTAAATCACATAAAGGAAAAGGAGATGATAAACGTCAAAATATTGCTAAATTCGATGATTTTTCGTACGAAACAAAATGCAAGAAAACTTGCTTAAAATGCAATATTACGCGAAATTCTGAGATTTGAAGGCCAAATCACATATCGTGATACTACATGAAATAGTATCGAAATATTGATAAAAATGAATATATTTACGTAATATCAAACTACATGAAAAACGTGAAAAAAGTCACTATTTAACCATACATGAGGATTATAACTTCAAATCATAGAGCGAGGTTTCGTATTATTTAGATCCAAGAAAAGACATATGACAATGTTGTTTCCAATACAAATGATAAAAATCAATGTGTTTTCATTAGAATTAACTAAAATGTTCCTGATTTTCCGTTTATATTACTGATGGAAGATGTACACGAAAACCGCTCTATTCCTGCTGAAACGTCGATATATGCAATAAAAACTGAACTTCTCCCCTTTTCAATATCTTACTCAGTATTTTAACGAGAAACAAATAGTTGATTGAAAATGAAATTTAAGGTTATTATCTAATCAATTATGTGTTTGCATCATTTTTATCATGTATATAATGAATTAATACCAATAAACTGTAAATTCACAAAAACGTGGAAAAACGGCAAACTATTGCCTAATTTGATGATATTTCGTTTAAATCTCATAAAGGAAAAGGGGATGATAAACGTCAAAATATTGTTAAATTCGATGATTTTTCGTACGAAACAAAATGCAAGAAAACTTGCTTAAAATGCAATATTATGCGAAATTCCGAGATTTGAAGGCCAAATCACATATCGTGATACTACATGAAATAGTATCGAAATATTGGTAAAAATGAATATATTTACGTAATATCAAACTACATGAAAAACGTGAAAAAAGTCACTATTTTACCATATTTGAGGATTTTAACTTCTAATCATAGAGCGAGGTTTCGTATTATTTAGATCCAAGAAAATACATATGACAATGTTGTTTCCAATACAAATGATAAAACCAATGCGTTTTCATTAGAATTAACTAAAATGTTCTTGATTTTCCGTTTATAATACCGATTGAAGATGTACACGAAAACCGCTCTATTCCGGCTGAAACGTCAATATATGCAATAAAAACCGAGCTTCTCCCCTTCTCAATATCCTACTCAGTATTTTAACGAGAAACAAATGGTTGATTGAAAATGAAGTATTTAAAGTTAATTTCTAATCAATTATGTGTTTGCATCATTTTTATCGTATATTTAAAAAATTATTACCCATAGACTAAAAATTCACAAAAACGTGGAAAAATGGCAAAATATTGCCTAATTCGATGATATTTTGTTTAAATCACATAGAGGAAAAAGTGATGATAAACGTCAAAATATTGCTAAATTCGATGATTTTTCGTACGAAACAAAATGCAAGAAAACTTGCTTAAAAGGCAATATTATGCGAAATTCTGAGATTTGAAGGCCAAATCATATATCTTGTTACTACATGAAATAGTATCGAAATATTGGTATAAATAAATATATTTACGTAATATCAAACTACATGAAAAACGTGAAGAAAGTCACTATTTAACCATATTTGAGGATTTTAACTTCAAATCATAGAGCGAGGTTTCGTATTATTTAGATCCAAGAAAAGACATATGACAATGTTGTTTCCAATACAAACGATAAAAATCAATGTGTTTTAATTAGAATTAACTAAAATGTTCCTGATTTTTCGTTTATATTACCGATGGAAGATGTACACGAAAACCGTTCTATTCCGGCTGAAACGTCGATATTTGCAATAAAAACAGAATTCTCCCCTTTTCAATATCTTACTCAGTATTCTAACGAGAAACAAATAGTTGATTGAAAATGAAGTATTTAAGGTTATTATCTAATCAATTATGTGTTTGCATCATTTTTGTCGTATATATAATGAATTAATACCCATAGAATGAAAATTCACAAAAACGTGAAAAAACGGCAAAATATTGGCTAATTTGATGATATTATGTTTAAATCACATAAAGGAAAAGGAGATGATAAACGTCAAAATATTGCTAAATTCGATGATTTTTCGTACGAAACAAAATGCAAGAAAACTTGCTTAAAATGCAATATTATGCGACATTTTGAGATTTGAAGGCCAAATCACATATCGTGATACAACATGAAATAGTATCGAAATATTGGTAAAAATGAATATATTTACGTAATATCAAACTACATGAAAAACGTGAAAAAAGCCACTATTTAACCATATTTGAGGATTTTAACTTCAAATCATAGAGCGAAGTTTCGTATTATTTATATCCAAGAAAAGACATATGACAATGTTGTTTCCAATACAAATGATAAAAACCAATGTGTTTTCATTAGAGGATTTTAACTTCAAATCATAGAGCGAGGTTTCGTATTATTTAGATCCAAGAAAAGACATTTGTCAATGTTGTTTCCAATACAAACGATAAAAATCAATGTGTTTTCATTAGAAATAACTAAAATGTTCCTGATTTTCCGTTTATATTACCGATGGAAGATGTACACGAAAACCGCTCTATTCCGGCTGAAACGTCGATATATGCAATAAAATCAGAACTTCTCCCCTTTTCAATATCTTACTCAGTATTTTAACGAGAAACAAATAGTTGATTGAAAATGAAGTATTTAAGGTTAATATCTAATCAATTATGTGTTTGCAGAGGCTCATGAGACACAGTCATCAAGAGGATGACTGTGACATGTTTTTTACTGAATACGAACTAGATTCTGCTCTACATAAAGGCAAAGCTACATCGCCCGGGGAGGATGGAGTTACTTACGGTACACTGCATATGCTTCTGCTAGTTCCAGGGAATCCCTTGCTTCAATTGTATAATATGAGCTATGTAACTGGGGAGCTTCCTAAGTCATGGACCAACAGTGTTATTATTCCCATTCCTAAACCTCACCACCCGAGTGCTTTTCGCCCAATCTCTCTCACTAGTTGTCTCTATAAGTGTCTTGAGAGGATGTTCTCAACCGTCTCCTTTACAAAATTAATAATATGTTGTCTCCCCAGATATATGGCTTTACGCATGGAAAAAGTATACTTCACTGTATTACCACATTCCTCACCCTGCATACTGATAGGTCATATACCACTTTCCTAGATCTTAAGTCAGCCTTTGACATTGCTAACCCACACGTCATTCTGAGAGAACTTGCTAAAATGAATGTAGGAGGATGGCTTCTACGGTGGATAAGAGGCTATCTATCCAACAGGAAGTCATCTGTACTGTTCCAAGGGCATAGGCGTGTAACGAGAGATTTTGAACTTGGCACTCCACAGGGAGGTGTCCTCAGTCGTACTCTGTTCAATGTGTTAATCAATGCACTTTTAAACTTAGTAACTAGAAGGTCCAGCGAACACATCATTAGCTATGTGGATGATATACTGATCCACACCAATGGGTATACCAACACCCAAAATGTTCTGAACTCTGTATTGTACACATGTCAGGAACTATGATTAGTCATCTCAGTAGAGAAAACAAAGATCTTGAACCGACACCCACCCAGACGAGGTGGGGCCGTTCGCAAAATGCAGTTGGATGATGACTCTCTGCTCGACTATGTTACCAGATACAAATACCTTGGTCTTGAGGTTCTACTGTACCGCAATGTTTTAGCCAGACTGGGTCGCCAATGTAGAGAGAGGCTCCGTGCTCTCAAGGTTGTGGCAGGCTGTGGCAGGCAAACACAACTGTACCGTACAGTGTTATATATTTATTTCATTTTGAACAATTTTTAACATTAAAGGATAAATCCTTTAATTGGTTGAAATTGGTTTTAACATTCGAAATCTAATTTGTTGATGTTAAATAATATAAGGTTCAAATTTATTAAGATACATACTTTAAAAACTATTTCTATTTGATACCAACAGCATCACGTTAAGAGAAGCGTCTCGCCTTGCTAACCCAAGTATAAAATATATAAAGAAACGGTGCAACTGTACTGGTATCTGCAGTACAAATATATGTCCCTATTTAAAGAAAAAATAAACTGCACCAATCACTGCCACTCCTCACACCAATGCAACAATAAGGAGAGTGATAACAGTGCTTCACATTCGACAATGTTAAATTATTTAACAGATGACGAGATAATGAACATTGGAACAAATGTACAGCTCTCTGACCTTCATATAAAATCTGCATGTGACCTCATCAAACAAACTGTGCCAAGCGTAGAAGGCCTTCATGACCCAGCGTTGTAGCGGGACCTCTCCTGGCCAGTTGCAATTGGTGAATTTATTCAAATTATCCAAGTTGATGGTTGTCACTGGGTCATCGTTTCCAACATTGGAGTAACGGGACAAATTAACATATACGACACCAGGCATAAATTACCATCCAAATCTACTGAAGTTATCTTGTATGCTCTTGCTAATTGCCAGGATACCTGGTTGATACCTGGTTGATGGGGTTCTGGGAGTTCTTCTACTCCCCAAGCCCGGCCCGAGGCCAGGCTTGACTTGTGAGAGTTTGGTCCACCAGGCTGTTGCTTGGAGCGGCCCGCAGGCCCACATACCCACCACAGCCCGGTTGGTCCGGCACTCCTTGGAGGAATAAATCTAGTTTCCTCTTGAAAATGTCTTGGATGATAAGCTTGGATGATAAGCTGATATGCAATGTAATGAATGTCAGCAGACACAGGGACTCAAGTATGAGTGGGGTATATGCTGCGGCGTTTGATGCATCACTTGCAAGTGGTGTAGATCCGGTGAACCTCGTATGATGTGCAGAATATGAGACAACATCTACAAGAGAACTTCAAAGGAAATTGTCTCATCTCATTCCCTGTAGCTCAGACACTGAGAAGAAAACGAATCATCCGGTCATGCTCGATGGAAGTGTACTGCATTTGCAGAAAGCCAAATGATTTGAAGCTGAGGGTATGCTGTGACCGTTGCAATATTTGGCACCATGGATCATGTGTAGTTGTTACAGAATGTAATGATGATTCGTGGATTTGTTTCTTGTGCGCTAGCAAGTTGTGAATTATAATTTAAAATAATTAATACATTATTATTATTATTATTATAACTTTACCAAATGCTTTGCTGAATCAAATAATGTTATTACTTTCAATGTGTTACAATAGCATAATTAAGTGCTGCAAGTGTCAGGTCTTTTATATAGTCGGTATTTGTTATATTCTGTACCCTTTTTATGTTATTTAAATTTCAAATAGAAATAGTTTTTAAAGTATGTATCTTAATAAATTTGAACCTTATATTATTTAACATCAACAAATTAGATTTCGAATATTAAAACCAATTTCAACCAATTAAAGGATTTATCCTTTAATGTTAAAAATTGTTCAAACTGAAATAAATATATAACACTGTACGATACAGTTGTGTTTAATTATGTTTTGTGATTCCTTTGGAAAAGGTATTTGTGCACCAAGTACTACTAGGTCAGTATGAGATATGCTGAATGTTGTCAATATACCATCTGAATACGCCTCACTTTGCGTTAATCATTGGACGTCCTAATGATTAAGGTCCCCAAAAGGACTTAATCAGACCTCAGTGGACATTTTTACTCTCACTCTATCTCTCTCTCTCTCAGAGCATCCCCTTGTGTGTTGTATGTGGGTGCTGAAGTTCAGTCTCTTCTCTATGTATAGGTGAAGGAACTTTCCATAATTGTTATTGCTAATGTTTACTTGTAATACTGGGTATACATCCGGTGTTCTTACCCTCGACCGCGGCGAGGGTAAGCCGCGGCCGTATGGTCTGAAACCCACAAATATTTACAATGAAGAGGGGGGGGGATAACATTTCCTCTTCAAGCACGCACACACAAATGAACTATGTTACTTAACTGGAAGCACTCGTACAACATAATTTACACGATTTCTCAGGATAATTATACTTCTTACCAGCATATATACAGTATAGTACCTAGGAGGTTCTCTTCAATGATATAGAAGATAATTAAAAGAACCCAAGCAAACTACTGTGGAAATGTGCAGGACAAACATATCAATTGTGACACTAGCTCTCCACATATGGCATTTTCTTAATTTAGAAACTGTACTTGTGGTCGATCTCGAACCCATGTTGTTGATGTGACGATGTATTATGAATTTTGTGGCTAGCTCCTCAAGATTGTAACTTGCTTAGATAAATAAATTGTGTGTTCAGTCCCTGAACCCATTATGTGATAAATTAACTAAACTAAAAACTATAGTATGGCGACGAAACCTGAACTGCATAATGTAAATAGGGATTAACCAGAAAAAGATATAGGTGAAGAATAACACCAGGTAACTGTAACGCTGCCGCCTAGTTGGGTGGGTGTGGAGCACATGACTGTAAAGCTGCCACCCAGTTGGGTGGGTGTGGAGCACATGACTGTAAAGCTGCCGCCCAGTTGGGTGGGTGTGGAGCACATGACTGTAAAGCTGCCGCCCAGTTGGGTGGGTGTGGAGCACATGACTGTAAAGCTGCCGCCCAGTTGGGTGGGTGTGGAGAGTAGTAGGGATGGCAACGCACAGGCCCTTTTTTTCTGGGGAAAAAAAGGGCCTGTGCGTTGCCAGGGTTTTCAGGTGAATTTGGGGGGGAAAAAAGGGCCTGTGCGTTGCCATGGTTTTCAGGTGAATTTGGGGAGTCACAGATTTGGAATTAGGGAATTCTTATAATGAAAAATAATGTCATACGAGTTTGTTAAAGTTCTTATGAGAAAAATAATTTCCGAGACTTAGAAGTTTGTTAAGGCCTTATGGGACAAATTCAAGTAACGTATGTAGCTCTTTAGGGTTTCCATGAGAACTCTACGGACATATTTTACATGTTTTCAACTTACAAAATCGTCTATGTAAGCCTTAGTTATTCATATAAATTTAGAAAATCACCTGTGTAAGTCATGGTTTTCAGGGTTTCTTACATCACACCCCCCTCCCTCCCCCCTTACCTCGCAATCTCTCGCGTCACCTTTATTTACCTTACGCCCGGCCAGCCAGTCGGCTCTTATCTTATCTTATCTTCTTCATAATATCTGGACCGTCCCTCCTCTCTCTCTCTCTCTCTCCCTCCTCTCTCCTCTTCATATTATTCCCTCTTCCTATTTTCTGACATACTAATATTTTATTCATTTTTCATTAACCAGTCAGTTTTATACAAATCAACCGAAGCATCTCAATGTAACCTTTAATACTGAAACTGCCTCAGAGACTATCTAAGCTAGCCCCAGCTACCTGCCCCAGGCTATCTGCCCGAGGCAATCATCACCTGATTACCTGCCCCAGACATCCACCAGTCATTGTCGGCGTTCGCCACCGTAATAATTTATATATATATACATTAAGCGTTAATAAAACTTATTTATTTATTTATAATTTATTTAGTCATCTAATTCATAGTTTACACAATTTATAATAAAAGAGTTTATTCCCAGTATTCGCCAATCATTCTCGCTATTAATAAAACAGCCAAACGCTCACTCATGGGCACACTATCGTTATTACGCTCATTCAGGGGCCCCCTCAGATCGCCAAAGTCTCAGAGGCCTACATTTTCAGTCAACATTCAATCTTCATCCTGTTCACAAGGTTCCCCTAGCCTAGTCATATCATCATGTCAGTGTGTCCTCTGTGCCTGTCTCCTATCAACAACGAAATCGTTCATGTGTGTCAAACACGATGTTTAACATGCCTAGGTGAAATGTCCATCAACGCTCTTCAAGAATGCAGACTGTACTGTATAGGATGCAATGGGCCTACACCGCCTGGACATTTTGACGTAACCTGTACCAGCTGTGGACAACTCTATTGTGCAAATCGTAAGTACCACTTTTTCTCGCACATTCAATAAACTTTCAAAGAAAATATATATCCGAAACACACATACATACATACATACATACAGACAGTCAATTTATATATATATATATATATATATATATATTATTTTCATTTCAGTTCTTGGTTCTACTTCCTGCCCATACTGTCGTTTCTCCGTTAACCGGGAACCTCCCACCGAAGCCAGAAACGTCATTGAACCTCCGCCCAAACGCCGTCGCATCATAAATAACCGTACGTTTTCACAATAATTTTCGTAATTTTAAAAGTTAATAATTGTATTTTTAACAAGTGTATAAACAAGTAATAAGTACTCATACAGAAAAATGTTTCCATTACAGGAGTTCCTATTCGTTATCAAGAGAATCTCATACTTGGTGGAATCAACATCCCAGCTCGTAAGTAATATTATTATTTATCTGTAATTCAGTTTTTCCTCTTATTTAAACTTTTTGTTTTTCCTCTTAATAATAATTCCTCTTATTTACACGATATTTTTCCTATTAAGGTTTTCAAATCCTCTTATTGTTTTCAAATTTGTTTTCCTCTTAATGTTTATTCATTGCTAATATTATATTACAGAATCTCCCCTGGATTCAACCCAACCCTCTGAGTGGAGCACGCCTGTACGCAGTCAACCCCAGCTGTCCCAGGAGCTAGAAGAAGATGCACCAGACGGCAACCAGCAGGCATCTTCAGATGAAGAAGAAGAAGACAATCAACCCCCTGTTCACGACATATCAGATGAAGAAGTCAACGCTCCAGATTCCCCAGAGGTACTTAACTTAGATAACGTTGTTCCGCGAGTGTTAGAAGTCATTAACCATTTCGAAGGAGCATTCTCGAGGCATTCTTTCTCCATTCCCGGTCATTTAGACGCTGACCCCAGCTTATATATAAATAGGTATAGGGAATTTTTTATAGAATATATAGACAATCAGTTCAGACAAATACAGGAAGAATTCCCTCCCTCATTTCACATTTACCCTGATGTAAGCCTAATTTTGCAAAAACTTAATCATGCCGACAATCAATATGAAATATTAGACGAAGTATTTTCAATTAGAGGCGAAACTCAGATTGTTACACAGGAAGAGGTGGAAGTTCTTGTAAATTCATGGGTTGACGAAATGTCTGCTAAAATTGACGAATGCCTAAAAAATGTCCAATCCTCAAGTGTAGGAATTCATTCCATGTCAGGCTTTGCCATTAATTTTTCGTATATTCGCCACCCTATGCACCTTGGATCTTACGTACCATATCCTGCAAAATTAAGGGGTAAAGAAACAGTATTTAATCCTGAAAGTGAAGGAGATGAGTGTTTGTTACAGTGCATTGCAGCGTATAAAAACTTAGCATTGGGCAGGACTATAAAAAACGTTAGACAACATTACAAAAGCCTTCGATGGTGTAGAAGATTCGTAGTATGGGCAGATGAAATCAGATTCCCCGTATCATTTGATAACCTTAAGAAAATAGAGAAGCTTAACAAAACTTCTATTTATATTTATACAATAACTCATGAAAGTAACAGATACTATCTTAGTTTAGCTAGGAAAAGCCAGGAAAAGTATGCCGATAAAGTTCCTTTGTTGTTATTAGAAGGTAAGCATCTCTGTCTGATCAAGGATTTTGATAAATTTGTAAAGAGTATTAACCACCATTCTGAAAGGATTCCTAACACTCATAAATTCTGCAAAATTTGTCTTTTGCATGCTCCCTTAGATGAAATTCAGGCTCACGAAGAGTCATGCACTGTATCCCAAGTATTTTCATTCTATAACACTAATGATAAAATCAGTTTTAAAAATTACGGTAGGACCTATAGCCCAACTCACACCGCCTATTACGATTTTGAATGTCTATTAGACCGTCAAAATCCTAGAGGCATGGTGGAATGTAAGCATAAAGCAATTGCTTATGCTTACATGATTTTAGACAGGGAATTCAATGTCGTAGATACGTATTCATACGTAGGCCCAGACGCTGTCAATCATTTTATTACAAAGCTAGAAGCCTCATGGAAAGCTATTCATGCTCAGCTCCCCAACTTCCCTAAGAACTTGTCTAGAGAACAGGAAAGAATGTTTCAAAGCCAAAATACGTGTCAATTGTGTCATCAAACTTTCAAGAATAAGAAAGATAAACATAGACATCATAATCATGCTATTCAGGAAAATAATTACTTAGGTGCTTATTGTGCTCGTTGCAATTTACAATGTAAAAATGCTCGTAGATACTTGACCACATTTTCCCATAATGCTGCCTATGATCTTGGAATTATACTTAAAGAACTGTCCAAAAATCCTCACCGCGATGTAGAAATTCTAACCAAGGAAGGATTGAAATTTATGCAAGTCATCATAGGTAAACTTAAATTCCTAGATAGCCTAGCTCTCCTTAATGGGTCATTAGGAACCTTAGCAAGCGAGCACGTTGCCGGTAAGAAACCCACCAAGTACACTGAACACATACTAAATGGCGTATCCGATGAAGCTAAAGCTCTGTTAATTAAAGGTAAACAAAGCCTATGTTATGATTATATTTCTTCCATGGACGTGTTAGACGAACCTCAGCTCCCTTCGCGAGATAAGTTTTACAATGTTTTACATGACTCTCCACTGTCTGAAGAAGATTATAACAATGCTCTTAAAGTATTTAATTTAGGGAACTGTACAAACATCAAGGATTACCTCATGTTATATTTAAAAGTTGACGTGGGAATGCTAGTTGATATATTTACACTTTGGCGAACATCACTGAAAGAAATTTATGAACTAGATATTGTTTTCTATGTATCACTTCCTAGTTATGCTTGGGACGCTTTCTTATTTAAATCAAAAGTTGTACTTGACTATGTGTATGATCAGAATATATATGATTTGTTGAGAAGGAATCTTAGAGGAGGGTTCACATCTTCCATTAGACAATTTACACAGGCTGTTAACGAGCACACTACATCTAACCCTAGCTCTGATGACGATACTCACATTTTGTACCTCGACTTTAACAGCTTATATGCAGCGTGCATGGCTGAGGTACTTCCCCAGGGAGGGATTAGACAATTAACTGACCTTGAGCGGGATACCTTATTAGGGCAAGGGTTACAACATATCCCCTGTAATCAAGACAAAGGTTATTGGATTTTATGCGATACAAAACATGTATCTCCCGAGGTAGCCAGGTATACTGATGATCTGCCCCTTGTACTGTCTCATACTAATATAACGGAGGAGTTTTTGTCAGAGTACAGTAAGAAAACCCTTAATGATGAAAAACGTAAGCTCCCACCTAAAAATACTAAGTTAATTGCATCCCACTTGCCCCAAAACGACTACTTAGTAAGCCTTGATTTCCTGCAATTACTATTAAAACTTGGACTAGAAGTTGAACGAGTAAAAACAATCTATGAATTTAAACAGGCTCCCTATTTAAAAGATTTTATTTCAACCAACATTCGAGAACGAGCCAATTCCACCTGTAAAGTTAAAGGAAAAGCTTTTAAACTCATAAGTAATAGTCTGTACGGGAAATCAATGACAAATATATCTCGATATGCTAATACTCACCATCTAGTAACGACAAAACATTCATTCTTAACTCATGCAAGAAACCCTTTGTATAACGAGCTGTCTCTTTAGGTCAAGATAGGGTTCTCTGTACAGTAATGAAAGACATCCTTAAAGTTACCACTCCTTCTTACATGGGATATCAGATCTTGCAGATAGCCAAGAGGCGTTTATACGAGTTCTGGTATAATGTAGTTAAAGCCCATTATGGGGAGAGAGCTAGACTAATTTATACGGATACAGACTCATTCATATTTACTCTGACCTGTAAAGATGCTTTCCAAGAAATGACAAAAGCTCCTCTAGTAGATTATATGGATTTCAGTAATTTTGACAAAGATCATCCCATGTATTCTGCTACTCGCAAAGGTGAACTAGGACTCCTCAAGTCAGAAGTAAAGCAGAAAATCATAACTGAATTAATTGCACTCAAGCCTAAAACTTACTCTCTTCTAACCCTTGATAATGAACATTTATGTAAATGTAAAGGGATTCCTTATCACCAACAAAAGAAAATAACGCATGCATCTTTTCAGAACACATTAGAGACAAATACAACTTTTAATTTTGTATCCCGATCTATTCGTAATGTTAATGGACAGATATGCACGTGTAAAACAACTAAGCGCGGTCTGTCAGCTTTTGATGACAAGAGGTACCTCATTAGTCCCACAGAGTCATTAGCTTACGGTCACCCAGACATTCCAGAGCGTGAGGTACAGGTAGAGGAAGAGGTACAGGAAGAGGTACAGGTAGAGGAAGAGGTACAGGAAGAGGTACAGGTAGAGGAAGAGGTGCAGGTAGGGGATCCAGTAATTGTAGATAATCCCCAACCAAGACGTCAATTGTTCCCCATTTTTAATCTTTGGGAAAAGCGGGATAGAGTCGCTCAGCAATTATTCCCTAACAACAACTAAGTCTGTTACTGTATTGTCTATGTATTATCTATAACTATATTCAAATGTCTATGATATTGTATTGGCTATGATTTGTTACTGTATTTGATATGAAAATGACTAAGATTTGTTACTGTATTGGATATGTTATGACTATGATTTAATGTCTATGATAATGTATATTCTATGATTTTATTACTGTATTTGATATGTTCAAATTGCTATTTTAAGACTGATTTATTTGTTACTGTATTGGATATGTTATGACTATGTTTTAATGTCTATGATAATATATATTCTATGATTTTATTACTGTATTTGATATGAAAATGACTATGATTCAAATGTCTATAATAATGTATATTCTATGATTTTATTACTGTATTGGATATGTTATGACTATGATTTTATTGGTTATGTTTAAATAAAACTCGAATGTAGATTTCGTTTAAATACTCCTTTTATTATATATTTGTAGTTAGTCTATTGAATCCTAGCAACATGGAAGGGCAGAAAAAAGTTATTACTGAATCCCAGTTGAATATATTTAGTGAACCGTCAAGAATTATTATTGCTGGATTTTCAAATGGTGGGAAGAGCTATTTATGTGCTAAAATGATAGAGAAATATCAGCAGAACTTTGCAAAAATAATTATCTGTGGAAGCGGGTATAAAGAGTTGAGAACTAATCCACTTATTAAACATAAGATATCTTTTTACTCTGAAATTGTAAACCCTTTAGATGATCGTGATCCAGAGGACACATCTCATATATTAGTTGTTTATGATGACTTGTATGTTGAATCTACAAACTCTAAAATAGTAAGTGACATATTTACTAAAGGACGGCATGAGAACATCTCTGTTATTTTTATAACCCAAAATATATTTTTCAGTGGGAAATTTTCTAGATCTATAAGTTTAAATGCTTCTCATTTTATTCTGCTTAAATCAAGAGACTTGTCCCAGATAGAAACATTAGGCAGACAAATATTCGGAAAACAAGATGCCAAGAAATTTTTAGATATATATAAGAAAGTGATTTCTCGACAGTATGGGTATTTACTTGTTGACTTGGGCGTTAAAACACCTGAATCCATAATATTTAGGGGAAATATTGTAAATGAACCCCCATATGAAATAGTGTATCAATGGTGAACATTACACAAACTCTTAATAAGATATACAATGACCCCAAGTCCATAGGCGGGTTTGGTGGCGTTTTAAAATTGTATAAGGCTGCAAAGAAAACAATCCCTGAAATAACTATAAAAGATGTGAAAGACTATTTAAAAACGTCTAATGCTTATACCTTACATCTATTAAAAAAACGTAAATTTAAACGAAGACGTATCTTAGCACCTAGACCTAAGGCTTTCTTTACCAGTGACTTGGCTGATATGACATTGTTAGCTAAGCACAACAACGATATTAAATATTTATTAGTTTGTGTTGATATATTTTCAAGGTTTGCACATGTAGTTCCACTATCCACTAAATCAGGTCAGAGTGTAAGTGAAGCCATGAAAGCTGTTCTGGATTTACCTTCATCAAAAGGTGTAAGGAAGCTTAACACTGATAAGGGCGGTGAATTCTATAATAAATATATGAAACGATTGTTAGACAGTAAAAACATTGATCTGTACAGTGTATTTTCTCAGGAAACTAAAGCCAGCATTGCAGAGAGATTTATAAGAACATTGAAAACTAAGATATATAAATATTTAACGGCTTATAACACCTTAACCTATATAAATGTTTTACCTGATATGGTTAAAACGTATAATAGAACACCACATAGAGGATTAAAGGGGAAAATACCTATTGATGTACATGCTTTATCTTCGCCTCAAGATGTGACTAGGCAATTTAAGCTCATGTATAAAGGAGAGCAGCAGACTAAGCCACGCATCAGTAATCATCTGTCTGTAGGAGATACAGTACGGCTTGCCTTATCTAATCGTATTTCAAAGTTCAAAAGAGGTTTTCATCAACAGAACACTAAGGAAATATTTACAATTGCTCAAATTGATACTAAACAACCCGTGCCTTTATATTATCTAAAGGACTTAAATAATAGACTTATAGAAGGCGGATTTTATAGAGAGGAGTTGACTCCCACCTACTTGTCAGATACATTTGAAATTGAGAGAATTATAAGTAAACGTAAAGTTGGTAATACTACTTTATATAAAGTTAGATACGTCGGTTACGACAGTTCATTTGATCAGTGGGTGAATTCAGATGACGTGAAGAAGCTATGAAGAAGCAGCCCTTAGTTAGCAAGTATCGTGGATTTATTGAACTATTAGCTAGATTAGGTTATAATTCTAGGAAAAAGTTAATTAAGACTCTTAAAAAGGAACATATACTTTGCTTATCAGAAATATTTAATAATTTCTTAAAAAATAAAATTGAAGTTGGGAAGCCTATTTTAAAGAGACTTTCTAAATATAGAGCTCTACTCCATACATTAGCCTGTAAGAAGAAAGCTATTTCACTCAAGAAAGACATATTAACGAGTAAAAGAGGAGGTAATTTATTGGGCATTTTACTTCCCATAGCTATAAATTTCATTTCAAGGCTATTTAATAAGGAATAATGAAAGAATTCTATCTTGTACCACGAAAAGCTATTGATCAACAGAAGCCTACGGCAGTAAGTGTTGAGAAGCCTACGACGACAGTGAGAACAAATCCTGTTATACAACACTTGATAGACTTAAGATTAAAGCTTAAGGATTATGATTTTGCTGTCTCCTTGTTAAATTATTTTAATACAACTGGACTTGTAAAGTGGGATGAGGAAGGGAACATTACATCGCCAGTTACTGGGATCAATATTGTTGATGACGTTATAGGCAGGATGTGCACTCCGAAATTGTTATTCCCAGAAGATAAACTGCCAATTGCAAAGTTGTTCTACTCTTTGACATCTACACCTAAGAATTTATTTAGAAATGTAGATGCGAAAAATCAAGTGTTTTCTCCTCCAAGTTTGAAGAGGAAGATCAAGGCTGTAGATGAAGGAGAGTCTACCTGGATATCATATTAAGGTGAGTTTCTGTTTATTTTTATCATTTACTATTAGTCTACAGGATGGATAGTTACGTTATATATGCAGCGAGTAACTCTGATACTGATGTATTTAAAAACAATGCTCCCAATGCTTTTGAAAATAGATTACATAATCAGCTGCCTTTAGACCCGAATAAAGCTTATGAAGTGTGCCTGAAGAATATATTCCTGCCTCCATCTTATTTCGCTGTTAGGAGGAATGACCCGGAAAGTTTTATTTCAGTTCAACTTCTAGTGTCTAATAAAAATTTATCTGATTTGAGTACGGTGAATACATCTTTCACTTTAAAGTCGGATATTTTAGCCAGTGATAATTGCATAGAGCTAACGACTATTTTAAATAGAGAAATTTCTACTATATTTTCAAAAGGTTCACTGAGTTTTATAGGACCCGTACTTAATTATAATTTCCCAGATCACGGGGACGTTTATATGAAATATGATTCGAGTATTAATCGAATTAAGTTTAATGCAGCATTTAGTGAGAAGTTGTTAAAATTATTTATTACAAAGGATGGAAAATTAGTTGTTCGAATTTCTTTATCTTTCGGTCGAAATATATGTAAAGTTATTGGAGCTGAAGTAGGTAAAGCATATGATATTTTTATTATGAATAAGCCACCTAATAACAGGTTATTTGTACAAGATACTTGCTATTATCATCCTAGGCCAGGAGGCCGTATAGATTTCTTGTGTGTATATTGTGATAAGGTGCAGCCCACCATGTTTGGTAATCAGATTGTAAATATCTTGGATGTTGTTTCGTTTCAAAGTAATGTAACACACAGGAAATTATATAAACCTTTAAATACGACTAATATTGATGGCATCAGTATTAGATTAACAGATCAAGATGGGGAGCCTGTATATTTTGAAAAGGATGGATGTACGATTGCAGTATTACATATTAGACCCGTTGATATATAATGGCATGAGTAGAGGGAGTTTATCATTCTCTCTTGGCCTGTTTAAACATGAGGGTCGGGTTTGTACCGCTGTCTGTTGACGAGGTAGGGCGATTTATCGCTCCTCGAGGGAAGAGAGGTGGAGTACTGGGCGATATTACTGTTTTTGATAGAAGACATTTAAGAGGAGGTGGAATATTAAGTTTCTTAACTGGTCTAGCTCGTAGAGCAACTCCTTTCCTATTAAAAACTATTATGCCAGCTGCATTGACAATGGGACAGAATGTTTTGCAGGATATAAATGCCGGTCAAGGTACTTTGAAAGATTCAATTAGAAAACGCGGTATGGAAACATTGAAAAGTATTGGTCCTAAATTGTTAGCAGGTGGCCGAATAACGAAAAGAAAAACGAACAGACCTGCCTATATAAAGAAAATGGATAGATATAAAGACGTGTTTTCATAAAAACAGTACTAGTTGTATGCTAGACGCAGACATGATGAGTGTAAATGCTCCTAGTGCAGCATTGCAAGTTCCTTTAGAAAATTATACAGCTGCTATAAGCGATGGCTTTCCTAAAGTTAGTCCTCATAGAATGGTTGAAAGTACGATATTTTCAAGACAGACACAGGATATTTTACCTGTGAATTCAAGTATTAACAATAAATTTAAAGACTCTTATATTGAATTTCGTATCCCGGGAGTTAAGGGCCAATTTATTGATCTTTCGAGCTTGACGCTAGAACTGATGGTTGAATTAACGGGACCTGACGGAATTACGGCTTTAGCGGATATTAAAAATGCATCAATAGTCAATGGCTTGTCCCAGACAATGTTTAAAGCTGTAACTGTTTATTTAAATGAGCAAGTGGTGGAAACTAATTCACTATTTTCATATTTATCATATGTAAAGCTAATGACGACGCTTTCTGAATGTAAGGCTAAAGATTTAAAGAACTGACGTATTTCTATAATGATGTTTTCCCTGAAAAATATGATGTAGATTATTTTAAGAATGCCTCAGAAGACCTTAAATCTAGATTTGTAAAGTTAAAAACTGAGGGAGTAAATTGTTGCTTTAAACTGCTATTGGACATTACAACTTTGAGCGAATATCTTTTGGATGGAATTGATATTCGTTTGAGATTAGAACTTAACAGTGATCCGTGGGTTATAAACAGTATTGAATCTGGATATAAGTTTAACATAAAACTAGCTAGAATGTGGATTGATCGGATAACTCCATTTGCATCTGGATTGGAGGCTATTAATAGAGCTCTGGCTGAACAAAATACACCAGTTACATATACGTTTGATAAGACACTCCATAAGACGTTCATTCTCGGTAATGGGCAGCAGAGATTAAGTATTGACCAGCCATGGGGGAGCATTATCCCAGATAAATTATTTATTATGATGATGGATATGGAAGCAATATCAGGAGCGTATACACTTAATCCACTTTATTTCGATCACTGCGATTTATCTAATGTATATATTACACGTGATGGGACAAACTTATTTAATATAACTTGCAAGTTCCCGAATAAATGTTCGAAACTATACTACGAGACTCAAAATACAGTAGGCTTTAATGCTTGCAATACCTTGATATATAATTCATTTATAAAAGGAAGAACATTACTGGCATTTAGACTAACGCCTGAGGAATTGAGAGATACCCTTCCTATAGAGGCTTCGGGCAACCTGAGAATTACATTAGAATTTGCTGTTCCAGCGAAATCAAATAAAGTTATTATTTTATTCGGAATTACAACGGGAGTATTGAGAATTTATTCCGATAGGCGAGTTGTGTGTGATACAAGAGCATGAACTGCAAACAAATTAATACGGCATTGAACGATATGAAAGGTAGTAAAGCTAAATATATTGGATGCTATTTAGCGACGGATATATATAGAATAATGAAGCAAATACGGGACAGGCCGATTATGTTTATAATAAATACCTTAGGAAGAGACTCTAAGGAAGTAATGGGTCACTGGATTGCTGTATATAAATCTAAACGGAAAATAGTTATACTCGATTCATATGGAATAAATGTGTATTCGCCATATATTTCGGAGTTTTTAAATTATTATAAAGACTGTGATGTATACACGTTTACAGAGAGACTTCAGAGTTTAAATACTTACGTATGCGGGCTATATGCGATGTTTTTCTGTTACCATCTTTCAAACAAGGATCTAAAAACTGCAATAAAGCTATTTGAAACTAGTTTTACTTATGGAGAATATATGCAGAATGATAGGAACGTAATGAGGCTATCTTATGCTTTATTTAAAAATATGCCGAGCTGCTATGAAACGCTGTGTTATGATAAGAGCGATATTTGTTGGAAAATGTGCTTGGAGACGACTGGCTGAATGAGGCTATAACAAATTATCTAATGGAAAATGGTGAGTACATTTGTTTTGAGGTTTTATGTGTATGATAAATATTGTACATGTGTAAACGCTATCTGAAACTGTTATTCTTTATTTACAGAGATGAAGAGTGAATAGGACGGATATTATACAAGCGGATTGAGGAGCGAGCTTCTTAGAACTTCGGGCTAAATGAGTCGTTTATTATAAATTGTGTAAACTATGAATTAGATGACTAAATAAATTATAAATAAATAAATAAGTTTTATTAACGCTTAATGTATATATATATAAATTATTACGGTGGCGAACGCCGACAATGACTGGTGGATGTCTGGGGCAGGTAATCAGGTGATGATTGCCTCGGGCAGATAGCCTGGGGCAGGTAGCTGGGGCCAGCTTAGATAGTCTCTGAGGCAGTTTCAGTATTAAAGGTTACATTGAGATGCTTCGGTTGATTTGTATAAAACTGACTGGTTAATGAAAAAGGAATAAAATATTAGTATGTCAGAAAATAGGAAGAGGGAATAATATGAAGAGGAGAGAGGAGGGAGAGAGAGAGAGAGAGAGGAGGGACGGTCCAGATATTATGAAGAAGATAAGATAAGATAAGAGCCGACTGGCTGGCCGGGCGTAAGGTAAATAAAGGTGACGCTAGAGATTGCGAGGTAAGGGGGGAGGGAGGGGGGTGTGATGTACGAAACCCTGAAAACCATGACTTACACAGGTGATTTTCTAAATTTATATGAATAACTAAGGCTTACATAGACGATTTTTCTAAGTTGAAAACATGTAAAACATGTCCGTAGAGTTCTCCTGGAAGCCCTAAAGCGCTACATACGTTACTTGAATTTGTCCCATAAGGCCTTAACAAACTTCTAAGTCTCGGAAATTATTTTTCTCATAAGAACTTTAACAAACTCGTATGACATTATTTTTCATTATAAGAATTCCCTAATTCCAAATCTGTGACTCCCCAAATTCACCTGAAAACCATGACATGCCACAGGCCCTTTTTCCCCCAGAAAAAAAAAAGGGCCTGTGAGCTGTACATCTCACAGGGGTCCTCTCCCAAAAAAAAAAAAAGGGGGCCTGTGAGCTGTACTCCCTACTACTGTGGAGCACATGACTGTAAAGCTGCCGCCCAGTTGGGTGGGTGTGGAGCAAGACTAGTAACTGTGCGACTCTTCATAGATGTAAAGTGCCTTGTATAGTTACTGTTGTGAGCCTCTTGTTGAATCACTTGTGATACAAAAGATTACTGATGTGTGTATTTGTGTGGGTGATTAAATATGCATGCGTATGTATATATGTATATGTACATGTATGCATAAGTATGTGTACATTAATAATTTTGTAACTAGCGTCAAAAGATTGTTATTTGCTTCGCTGAACGAACTAGAGGGTTCAGTTCCTGAACCGATTATGTGCCTATGTAAACCTTTACACCACCGCCCACGGGATGGGTATTATGGGGTGCATAATAAAGAAAGAAAATGAATGGACCGAACCCCACAATTCATTTAGCTAAGCAAGTTACAATCTTGATGAGCTAGTTACAAAATTCACTATAAGTCGTCACATCATAAATGGGTTCGAGATCGACCACAAGTAGTGCATTACATAATTTATCAGTATTGTGCAGCCTGTGATCCCCGCCTGGCTGGATACTGATACCTAGGTAGTTTTCATGTGTCCGGACACAGGCGATAAGGTGGTATTATTTATTTAACTTAAGATATATATATTTTTAAATGTTGTCACATTAACAACTACATCTTCCTTTCTTCTGACATATAGATTTTTAAGATTAATTAAAATATTTACAGTCTCCGTGGTGTAGTGGTAAGACACTCGCCTGGCGTTCCGCGAGCGCTATGTCATGGGTTCGTATCCTGGCCGGGGAGGATTTACTGGGCGCAATTCCTTAACTGTAGCCTCTGTTTAACGCAACAGTAAAATGTGTACTTGGATGAAAAAACGATTCTTCGCGGCAGGGGATCGTATTCCAGGGACCGTAGGATTAAGGACTTGCCCGAAACGCTACGCGTACTAGTGGCTGTACAAGAATATAACTTGTATATATCTCAAAAAAAAAAAAAAAAAAAAAAAAATATGGAAACTAATTATACAATTTATTGGCTGGTGTGCAGGGCTTCACACTCTCAGAGCTAGCCATCAAGTAACTATCAAAACGCATATATCTTCGTTTTCACTTCAGTTATATTTATGACAGAGGATTTTAAATGTAGCCTATATTTCTACCTTTCTGATGACAAATACTTTCGTTAATTACAATATCTAGATCAAACTAACATTGATTTTCAAAAGGTTGTATATTTTCCATCAATGGAGAGCATCAGCCAAGAAGCCTTCTTTAAAATATGAATATCTTTCCTCACCCAATAAGATCTAATCTCTGAATAAAACGCAAAAAACTACTTGATTGTAACCTATCCACCGCTGCCCATTTGATGGGGGAGAGGGGGTTATGTGTAGGATAAACATATCAATTGTGACACTAGCCCTCCATATATGTCAGTTGCTTAAATTATAAACTGTACTTGTGGTCGGTCTCGAGCCCATTGTTGATGTGACAATGTGCATTGACTTTTGTAACTAGCTTATCATGATTATAACTTGCTTGGCTATATGAATTGTGGGGCTCAGTCCCTGAGCCCATTATGTGCCTCTGTAACACTCCACTATCGCCCATAGGATGGGTATGGGGTGCATAATAAATGAACTAAACTAAGCTCTGCCTTTTTGATAACATATACAATTATAAGCTTTATTTGTGAATCTCAATTAATTAAACAATATATCACAGAGCCTGTAGGGTTTGGTGAGATGAGCGAAGAGACATGGGAGATTTTACATAAGTACAGTACATGGTAGTTTAGGTAACGAACGCATGTCAACGAATAACGAGTATATATTTTTTTTTTTTTTTTGTAATATAACAAAACTATTGTCCTATGAAGTCGATTTAACTTCCAAACATATATTTTTAGTAAATGTTAAATGTTTTCTGGCTAGTTATGCTAGATTTTATTAAAAATATGTATTCTACTTGTAAACATTATAATTTAAATTTGTGATAATTTGTGCAGAGAAGTGCGACAACTGGATATGCCAACAAACACTTTCCAAACAACGATATATCTTGGATAAGTCGCTCCACAACATTGACGCTTGGACGGTCGACTTCCTTTGATGCTACTTATTTCATAATGAAATTATATTAGTTTGGAGTAAATATATGTTTTCTCATGTTCTGCATTCAACACCTACATTATAGTGAGTATATATACCATATTACTTCATTACCTAAATATGCTAGGAGGGTTTGAGTAGCTTTGGGTCTTTAGTGGACAGAATCCCCAATAGATGGGGCGAGAGTCGCCCCATCTCTCTCGCCCGAGCAAGAGTCGAAACTTAACTTAAAATTGATATATCTTTGTTCTCGAACATGATATATTTCATTTGGTGCAATCATAATAATGTTCATATCTCGGTCTTTCTGGAGGCATATAAGATTTTAGGCTTTATTAGAGTATCTTTGTTAATTATACAATATATCGGCAAGTGCGTAGGCGTCTGCACTCCATGCCCGACAAGCTACTGAGCGCTACTATAAAAACATATGTATCTTCACTTGAGCTATAAATATGTCTATTGTAATGTATTTAAAATGAAGCTCTTATTTCTATCTTGCTTAAGACATATAAAACATTTGTGTTTATTAACGAAATTACGTGAAATAAACATTGATCTGAGAGGGAGTTGCTCTGTCGTTCAGTCTGTACGGGGTGGGAGCTCCGTAATTTTTAAAATACATGTATCTTCATTAGAACTTTAAATATGTCTATGGTAAAGTGTTTAAAGTGAAGCTTATATGTCTGCCTTTCTTGAGACATATAAAACATATATGTTTATTAACGAATTCACGTGAAATAAACATTGTTCTGAGAGAAAGCAAATCATCAAATGCAATTCAGCTACAGATAGACAACATTAACATCAGTAATAAAAATGATGGCAAGTTTCTTGGCCTATTCCTAGACAAGAGACTCAACTACAGCACCCACATTCAACACATAACTAAGAAAATCTCTAAGACAGTTGGTATACTCTCCAAAATCAGATATTATGTTCCTAACTCTGCTCTCCTCTCACTATATTATGCACTAATCTACCCCTATCTTAATTATGGTATCTGTGCATGGGGGTCTACCACTGCAAACCACCTTAAGCCCATCATCACACAGCAAAAATCTGCTATCAGAATAATAATTAACTCTGCTTTCAGACAACACTCAGCTCCCTTGTTTAAATCCCTAAACTTGCTAAATATTAACTCCCTCCACACATTCTCTTGTGTCAACTACACTTACAAAACCCTGTTCTTAAATGCAGACCATGCTCTGAAACTCTCCCTGGACAGATGTAATAGGACCCATTATCACCACACCAGAAATAAATATCTCTTTGATATCCCCAGGGTCAAACTTAATCTGTGTAAACACTCTATGCAAATTAAGGGACCTAGTCTATGGAACTCACTCTCTAGTGAATTGAAAAACTGTAAAACTTTTGCCTTATTTAAAAGCAAAACCAAAAAGTACCTAATTTCATCTTCTTAGTTTCCTACACTGAGCTTTAAATTTGCTCTGTACCTAGTGTTACCCAATCTCCTAATTTTTATGTAGTATCAAACAACCTTATCATTGTGTTCATTGCTGTCTTCTTTTATGTGCTAGCCATATGCTGGATTGTGACTACCAATTTTTGTCAACTACCATTCAAGCTGTCATTGCAATCAATCTTATATTGTTTCTGCTGTATTGTGCCTACCAATTTTTGTCAACTACCATTCAAGCTGTCATTGCAATCAATCTTAGCTACCTATGTGCTTTAATATACTGTACCTACAATTTTCTCTCATCTTATTTTTTTCATTCCACGTAACTGTTATCATTTTTTTGTCTATAAATTTTGCAAGCATTTACCTTCTTAAAATTTTCTTAGATTAAGGACCTGCCCGAAACGCTGCGCGTACTAGTGGCTTTACAAGACTGTAATTACCATATTATGTATCCTCACATTCCCAATGTACATTCTTGTATATGCATAAATAAATAAATAAAGAGTTGCTCGGTCGATCGATCTGTCCGGGGTCGGAGCTCGGCTATTATAAAAATACACATATCTTCGCTTTAAATTTAAATATACCCATGGTAAGGTATTTAGAATGAAGCTTATATTTCTATCTTTCTTGTGACATATAAAACTCTTACGTTTATTAAGATATCTGCGTGAAATAGGCATGGTTCCGAGATGAATGCTGCGGTTTTCGAGCTCGACGCGCGACAATGGACGCCATGCACATCCAGTGGGTGTTATTGGACCCCATACCCATTCTATGGGTGGTTGGAGCCCCATACTCATTCTATGGGTGGTTGGAGCCCCATACCCATCATGTGGGTTGTAGTGGACGCCATACTCATCCTGTGGGTGGTATTGGACCCCATACCCTTCCTGTGGGTGGATGTGGTCCCAATACTCATCCTGTGGGTGGATGTGACCCTCATACCCATCCTGTGGGTGGTATTGGACCCCTTACCCACCTAACAGGTGGTAGTGGACAATATACCCATCCTAGCTATAGTTGGTATAGTAGACACAATAATATCCTGTTTGCAGTAGTTTACCCCATAGACATTCCAACGTAACATCGTTTTCTGTTAGCGTTCCTACAAAACATCCTTTAAAGATTTGTAAAGCACAAACTATGGTATATAATATTGATTGACGAAGGACTGTTATTCTATGTAATAATTTTTAGTGCTTATTATAATTTACTAAGAACAACTAATATTTCTCAAAACAAAACTACGAGCCTTCAATAGGAAGTAGCTGATCTGTAATATTCTAAGAGCATGGACAATAGTAGGTAAATTTCACAACCCATGTGGGATCTGAAAACTACAATTTTCCTTATAATTGAACCAATCTCGACTATTCTGCTATCTAGGTTGACGGACGGGTACTGTGAAACGTAAATTGGTACGTGAGGAAGAGTTTGGGTTTTGGAAAAAAAGTAACTCGGAATATATCACATATTTACTAAGTCATATTCAACATATTGACTTTAAGCATTAAGTCATATATGTGCTGTCTTGTGTGAGAACGGGTTGAAGAGAGGGATGCAGAGGCTCAAGAGAGTGATGCAGAGGCTTAAGAGAGTGAGGCAGAGGCTTAGGAGAGGGATGCAGAGGCTCAAGAGAGTAATGCAGAGGCTTAAGAGGGTGATGCAGAGGCTCAAGTGAGTGATGCAGAGGCTTGAGAGAGGGATGCAGGGGCTCAAGAGAGTGATGCAGAGACTCAAGAGAGTGATTCAGAGGCTTAAGAGAGTGATGCAGAGGCATAAGAGAGTGATGCAGAGGCTTAAGAGAGGGATGCAAAGGCTCAAGAGAGAGATGCAGAGGCTCATGAGAGGGATACAGGAGTTCAAGAGAGGGCTGCAGAGGCTCAAGAGAGTGATTCAGAGGCTCACGAGAATGATGCAGAGCCTTAAGAGAGTGATGCAGAGGATTAAGAGAGGGATGCAGGGGCTCAAGAGAGGGATGCAGAGGCTCAAGAGAGGGATGCAGAGGCTCAAGAGAGGGATGCAGAGGCTTAAGAGAGAGATGCAAAGGCTCAAGAGAGGGATGCAGAGGCTCATGAGAGGGATACAGGAGTTCAAGAGAGGGCTGCAGAGGCTCAAGAGAGTGATTCAGAGGCTCACGAGAGTGATGCAGAGCCTTAAGAGAGTGATGCAGAGGATTAAGAGAGGGATGCAGGGGCTCAAGAGAGGGATGCAGAGGCTCAAGAGAGGGATGCAGGGGCTCAAGAGAAGGATGCAGAGGCTCAAGTGAGGGATGCAGAGGCACAAGAGAGGGATGCAGAGGCTCTTGAGAGTGACGCAGAGGCTCAAGAGAGGGATGCAGAGGCTTAAGAGAGTGATGCATAGGCTCAGGAGAGGCTCATGAGAGGGATGCAGGAGTTCAAGAGAGTGATGCAGAGGCTCAAGAAAGGGATGCAGAGGCTTACGAAAGTGATGCAGAGGCTCAAAAAAAGGATGCAGATGCTTAAGAGAGTGATGCAGAGGGTGAAGAGAGTGTTTCAGAGGCTTACGAGAGGGATGCAGAGGCTCAAGAGAGGGATGCAGAGGCTCAAGAGAGTGATGCAGAGGCTGAAGAGAGTGTTGCAGAGGCTTAAGAGAGGATGCAGAGGCTCAAGAGAGTGATGCAAAGGCTCAAGAAAGTGATGCAGAGGCTTAAGAGAGTGATTCAGAGGCTTATGAGAGTGTTGCAGAGAATCAAGAGAGTGATGCAGAGTTCGAGAGAGTTATGCAGAGACCTCAAGAGAGGGATTGAGAGGCTTAAGAGAGTGATGAAGAGGCTGAAGAGAGTGTTGCAGAGGCTCAAGAGAGGGATGAAGAGGCTGAAGAGAGTGATGCAGAGGCTCAAGAGAGGGATGCAGAGGCTCAAGAGAGTGATGCACAGGCTTAACAGAGTGAGGCAGAGGCTTAGGAGAGGGATGCAGAGGCTCAAGAGAGTAATGCAGAGGCTTAATAGGGTGATGCATAGGCTCAAGAGAGTGATGCAGAGGCTTGAGAGAGGGATGCAGGGGCTCAAGAGAGTGATGCAGAGGCTCAAGAGAGTGATGCAGAGGCTTAAGAGAGTGATGCAGAGGCTTAAGAGAGTGATGCAGAGGCTCAAGAGAGGGATGTAGAGGCCCAAGAGAGGGATGCAGAGGCTCAAGAGAGGGATACAGAGGCTCAAGTGAGGGAATCAGAGGAACAAGAGAGGGATGCAGAGGGTCTTGAGAGTGATGCAGAGGCTCAAGAGAGGGATGCAGAGGCTTAAGAGAGTGATGCAAAGGCTAAAAACAAGGATGCAGAGGCTCATGAGAGGGATGCAGGAGTTCAAGAGAGGGATGCAGAGGCTCAAGAGAGTGATTCAGAGGCTTACAAAAGTGATGCAGAGGCTTAAGAGAGTGATGCAGAGGCTTAGGAGAGGGATGCAGGGGCTCAAGAGAGGGATGCAGAGGCTCAAGAGAGGGATGCAGGGGCTCAAGAGAGGGATGCAAAGGCTCAAGTGAGGGATGCAGAGGCTCATGAGAGGGATGCAGGAGTTCAAGAGAGTGATCCAGAGGCTCAAGAAAGGGATGCAGAGGCATAAGAAAGTGATGCAGAGGCTCAAAAAAGGGATGCAGAGGCGTAAGAGAGTGATGTAGAGGCTGAAAAGAGTGTTGCAGATGTTTAAGAGAGGGATGCAGAGGCTCAAGGGAGTGATGCAGAGGCTGAAGAGAGTGTTGCAGAGGCTTAAGAGAGGGATGCAGAGGCTCAAAAGAGGGATGCAGAGGCTTAAGAGAGTGATGCAGAGGCTGAAGAGAGTGTTGTAGAGGCTTAAGAGAGGGATGCAGAGGCTCAAGAGAGTGATGCAGAGGCACAAGAGAATGATGTAGAAGCTTAAGAGAGGGATGCAGAGGCTCAAGAGAATGATGCAGGGGCTCAAGAGAATGATGCAGAGGCTTAAGAGAGGGATGCAGAGGATCAAAAGAGAGATGCAGAGGCTTGACAGAGTGAGGCAGAGGCTTAGGATAGGGATGCAGAGGCTTAAGAGAGTAATACAGAGGCTAAAGAGGGTGATGCAGAGGCTCAGGAGAGTGATAGAGAGGCTCAAGACAGTGATGCAGAGGCTCAAGAGAGTGATGCAGACGATCAAGAGAGGGATGCAGAGGCTTAAGAGAGTGATGAAAATGCTCAGGAGAGAGATGCAGAGGCTCATGAGAGGGATGCAGGAGTTCAAGAGAATGATGCAGAGGCTCAAGAGAGGGATGCAGAGGCTTAAGAAAGTGATGCAGAGGCTCAAAAAAGGAATGCAGAGGCATAAGGGAGTGATGCAGAGGCTTAAGAGAGGCGATCCCTCTCTTAAGCCTCTGCAACACTCTCTTCAGCCTCTGCATCTCTCTCAATTGATCCTCTGCATCACTCTCCTGAGCCTCTGCATCACTCTCTTGAGCCTTAGCATCACTCTCCTAAGCCTCTGCATTCCTCTCTTGAGCCTCTGCTTCACTCTCAAGAGCCTCTACAACACTCTCTTCAGCCTCTGCATCACTCTCTTAAGCCTCTGCATTCCTCTCGTGAGCCTCTGCATCCCTCTCTTAAGCCTCTGCATCCCTTTCTTGAGCCTTCGCATCACTTTCTTAAACTCCTGCATCCCTCTCATTAGCCTCTGCATCCCTCTCCTGAGCCTTTGCATCACTCTCCTAAGCCTCTGCATCCCTCTCTATAGCCTCTGCGTCACTCTCAAGAGCCTCTGCATCCCTCTCTTGTGCCTCTGCATCCCTCTCCTGAGCCTTTGCATCACTCTCTTAAGCCACTGCATCCCTCTCTTGAGCCTCTGCATCACTCTCAAGAGCCTCAGCATCCCTCTCTTGTGCCTCTGCATCCCTCACTAAAGCCTTGAGTTTATTGCTCGATGCAGAGCAATAAACTGAAAATTCACCAAAACGTGGAAAAACGGCTAAATATTGCCTAATTCGATGATATTTTGTTTAAATCACATAAAGGAATGGGGATGACAAACGTCAAAATATTGCTAAATTCGATGATTTTTAGTACAAAACAAAATGCAAGAAAACTTGCTTAAAAATGAAAAATTTGCGAAATTCTGAGATATAAAGGCCAAATGAATAGAGAGAGAAAGAATATCGAGAGAAAGATAAAAAGAATAAAGAGAGAAAGATTCAAATATCGAGAGAAAACATGAAGTAGTATCGAAATATTGGTAAAAACGAATACATTTACGTAAAGTGACACTACATGAAAAACGTTAAAAAAAGTCTCTATATTACCAAATTTGAGGATTTTAACGTCAAATCATAAAGCGAGGTTTCGTATTTTTTAGATCCTAGAAAAGACATAAAAATGTTGTTTCCAATACAAATGATAAAAATCAATGTGTTTTCATTAGAATTAACTAAAATGTTCCTTATTTTCCGTTTATATTACCGATGGAAGATGTACACGTAAAACTGCTCTAATCCGGCTGAAACGTCGATATATGCAATAAAATCATCACTTCCGCTTTTTCAATATCTTACTCAGTTTTTTAACGAGAAACAAATAGTTGATTGAAAATGAAGTATTTAATGTTAATTTCTAATCAATTATGTGTTTGCATCATTTTTATCGTATATATAATGAATTAATAACAATAAACTGAAAATTCACAAAAACGTGAAAAAACGGCAAAATATTGCCTAATTCGATAGTATTTTGTTTAAATCACATAAAGGAAAAGAGGATGATAAACGTCAAAATATTGTTAATTCAATGATTTTTAGTACAAAACAAAACGCAAGAAAATTTGCTTAAAAATGCAAAATTTGCGAAATTCTGAGATTTGAAGGCCAAATCACATATCGTGAGAGAACATGAAGTAGTATCGAAATATTGGTAAAAACGAATACATTTACGTAAAGTGACACTACATGAAAAACGTTAAAAAAGTCTCTTTATTACCAAATTTGAGGATTTGAACGTCAAATCATAAAGCGAGGTTTCATATTATTTAGATTCTAGAAAAGACATATAAAGATGTTTTTCCAATACAAATGATAAAAATCAATGTGTTTTCATCAAAATACTCTAAAATGTTCCTGATTTTTCGTTTATATTACCGATGGAAGATGTACACGTAAAACCGTTCTAATCCGGCTGAAACGTCGATATATGCAATAAAAACAGAACGTTTTTATTTTCGCATTTTCTTCTCGAACTCCTGCATCCCTCTCATGAGCCTCTGCATCCCTCACTTGAGCCTTTGCATCACTCTCTTAAGCCTCTGCTTCCCTCTCTTGAGCCTCTGCGTCACTCTCAAGAGCCTCTACATCCCTCTCTTGTGCCTCTGCTTCCCTCACTTGAGCCTCTGCAAGCCTCTCTTGAGCCCCTGCATCCCTCTCTTGAGCCTCTATATCATTCTCTTGTGCCTCTGCATCACTCTCTTGAACCTCTGCATCACTCTCTTAAGCCTCTGCATCTCTCTCTTCTTCCTCTGCATCACTCTCTTGAGCCTTTGCATCACTCTCTTGAGCCTCTACATCTCTTTCTTGAGCCTCTGCATCCCTCTCTTAAGCCTCTGCATCACTCTCTTGAGCCTTTGCATCACTCCCTTGAGCCTCTGCATCCCTTTCTTAAGCCTCTGCAACACTCTCTTCAGCCTCTGCATCACTCACTTGAGCCTTTGCATCCCTCACATGAGCCTCTGCATCCCTCACTTGAGCCGTTGCACCCCTCTCTTGAGCCCCTGCATCCCTCTCTTGAGCCTCTGCATCTCTCTCTTGATCCCCTGCATCCCTCTCTTAAGCCTCTGCATTACTCTCTTAAGCCTCTGCATCACTCTTGTAAGCCTCTGAATCACTCTCTTGAGCCTCTGCATCCCTCTCTTGAACTCCTGCATCCCACTCATGAGCTTCTGCATCCCTCTCTTGTTCCTCTGATTCCCTCCCTTGAGCCTCTGTATCCCTCTCTTAAGCCTCTGCATCACTCTCGTAAGCCTCTGCATCACTCTCTTGAGCCTCTGCATCACTCTCTTGAGCCCCTGCATCCCTCTCTCAAGCCTCTGCATCACTCTCTTGAGCCTCTGCATCACCCTATTAAGCCTCTGCATTACTCTCTTGAGCCACTGCATCCCTCTACTAAGCCTCTGCCTCACTCTGTTAAGCCTCTGCATCACTCTCTTAAGCCTCTCAATCCCTCTCTTGAGGCCTCTGCATAACTCACTCGAAGCTCTGCATCACTCTCCTGATTCTCTGCAACACTCTCGTAAGCCTCTGAATCACTCTCCTAAGCCTCTGCATCACTTTCTTGAGCCTTTGCATCACTCTTGAGCCTCTGCATCCTCTCGTAAGCCTCTGCAACACTCTCTTCATCCTCTGCATCACTCTCTTAAGCCTCTGCATCCCTCTCTTGAGCCTCTGCATCCTTCTCTTACGCCTCTGCAACACTCTCTTCTGCCTCTGCATCACTCTCTTGAGCATCTGCATCCCTCTCTTGAGCCTCTGCATCCCTCTCTTAAGCCTCTGAAACACTCTCTTCAGCCTCTGCATCACTCTCTTAAGCCTCTGCATCCTTTTTTGAGCCTCTGCATCACTTTCGTAAGCCTCTGCATCCCTTTCTTGAGTCGCTGCATCACTCTCGTGAACTCCTGCATCCCTCTCATGAGCCTCTGCTTCCCTCTCCTGAGCCTATGCATCACTCTCTTAAGCCTCTGCATCCCTCTCTTGAGCCTCTGCGTCACTTTCAAGAGCCTCTGCATCCCTCTCTTGTGCCTCTGAATCCCTCACTTGAGCCTCTGAATCCTTCTCTTGAGCCCCTGCATCCCTGTCTTGAGCCTCTGCATCCCTCTCTTGAGCCCCTGCATCCCTCTCTTAAGCCTCTGCATCACTCTCTTAAGGCTCTGCATCACTCTCGTAAGCCTCTGAATCACTCTCTTGAGCCTCTGCAGCCCTCTCTTGAACTCCTGTATCCCTCTCATGAGCCTCTGCATCCCTCTCTTGAACCTTTGCATCTTTCTCTTAAGCCTCTGCATCCCTCTCTTGAGCCTCTACATCCCTCTCTTGGGCCTCTACATCCCTCTCGTGAGCCTCTGCATCCCTCTCTTAAGCCTCTGCTTCACTCTCTTATGCCTCTGCATCACTCTCTTAAGCCTCTGAATCACTCTCTTGAGCCTCTGCATCACTCTCTTGAGCCCCTGCATTCCTCTCTCAAGCCCCTGCATCACTCTCTTGAGCCTCTGCATCACCCTCTTAAGCCTCTGCATTACTCTCTTGAGCCTCTGCATCCCTCTCCTAAGCCTCTGCCTCACTCTCTTAAGCCTCTGCATCACTCTCTTGAGCCTCTGCATCCCTCTCTTGAATCTCTGCATCACTCTCTTCAGCCTCTTCATCCCTCTCTTGAGCCTCTGCAACACTCTCTTCAGCCTCTGCATCACTCTCTTAAGCCTCTGAATCCCTCTCTTGAGGCCTCTGCATAACTCTCTCGAGCCTCTGCATCACTCTTGGTTCTCTGCATTACTCTCGTAAGCCTCTGAATCACTCTCTTGAGCCTCTGCAACCCTCTCTTAAGCCTCTGCATCCCTCTCTTAAGCCTCTGCATCACTCTCTTATGCCTCTGAATCCCTCTCTTGAGGCCTCTGCATAACTCTCTCGAGCCTCTGCATCACTCTCTTGATTCTCTGCATCACTCTCGTAAGCCTCTGAATCACTCTCAAGAGCCTCTGCATCCCTCTCTTGTGCCTCTGCTTCCCTCACTTGAGCCTCTGCATCCCTCTCTTGAGCCCCTGCATCCCTCTCTTGAGCCTCTCCATCATTCTCTTGTGCCTCTGCATCACTCTCTTGAACCTCTGCATTACTCTCTTAAGCCTCTGCATCTCTCTCTTCAGCCTCTGCATCCCTCTCTTGAGCCTCTGCATCACTCTCTTGAGCCTCTACATCCCTCTCTTGAGCCTTTGCATCCCTCTCCTAAGCCTCTGCATCACTCTCTTGAGCCTTTGCATAACTCTCTTGAGCCTCTGCATCCCTCTCTTAAGCCTCTGCAACACTCTTCAGCCTCTGCATCACTCTCTTGAGCCTTTGCATCACTCTCTTGAGCCTCTGCATCCCTCTCTTAAGCCTCTGCAACACTCTCTTATGCCTGTGCATCACTCTTTTACGCCTCTGCATTCCTTTTTTGAGCCTCTGCATCACTTTCTTAAGCCTCTGCATCCCTCTCTTGAGCCTCTGCATCATTCTCTTGAACTCCTGCATCCCTCTTATGAGCCTCTGCATCCCTCTCCTGAGCCTTTGCATCACTCTCTTAAGCCTCTGCATCCCTCCCTTGATCGCCTGCATCACTCTCGTGATCCTCTGCATCCCTCTCTTAAGCCTCTGCATCATTCTCTTGAGCCCCTGCATCATTCTCTTGAGCCCCTGCATCATTCTCTTGAGCCTCAGCATCCCTCTCTTAAGCTTCTACATCATTCTCTTGTGCCTCTGCATCACTCTCTTGAACCTCTGCATCACTCTCTTAAGCCTCTGAATCTTTCTCTTCAGCCTCTGCATCACTCTCCTGAGCCTTTGCATCACTCTCTTGGGCCTCAACATCCTTCTCTTGAGCCTCTGCATCCCTCTCTTAAGCCTCTGCATCACTCTCTTGAGCTTTTGCATCACTTTCTTGAGCCTCTGCATCCCTCTCTTAAGCCTCTACAACACTCTCTTCAGCCTCTGCATCACTCTCTTAAGCCTCTGCATTCCTCTCGTGAGCCTCTGCATCCCTCTCTTAAGCCTCTGCATCCCTTTCTTGAGCCTTCGCATCACTTTCTTAAACTCCCGCATCCCTCTCATTAGCCTCTGCATCCCTCTCCTGAGCCTTTGCATCACTCTCCTAAGCCTCTGCATCCCTCTCTTGAGCCTCTGCGTCACTCTCAAGAGCCTCTGCATCCCTCTCTTGTGCCTCTGCATCCCTCACTTGAACCTCTGCATCCCTCTCTTAAGCCTCTGCATCATTCTCTTGAGCCCCTGCATCATTCTCTTGAGCCCCTGCATCCCTCTCTTAAGCCTCTGCATCACTCTCTTAAGCCTCTGCATCACTCTCTTGAACCTCTGCATCACTGTCTTAAGCCTCTGCATCTCTCTCTTCAGCCTCTGCATCACTCTCTTGAGCCTCTGCATCACTCTCTTGAGCCTCTACATCCCTCTATTGACCCTCTGCATCCCTCCTTAAGCCTCTGCATCACTCTCTTGAGCCTTTGCATCACTCTCTTGAGCCTCTGCATCCCTCTCTTAAGCCTCTGCAACACTCTCTTCAGCCTCTGCATCACTCTCTTGAGCCTTTGCATCACTCTCTTGAGCCTCTGCATCCCTCTCATAAGCCTCTGCAACACTCTCTTAAACCTCTGCATCACTCTCTTAAGCCCCTGCATTCCTTTTTTGAGCCTCTGCATCCCTTTTTTAAGCCTCTGCATCCCTCTCCTGAGCCTTTGCATCACTCTCTTAAGCCTCTGCATCCCTCTCTTGATCGTCTGCATCACTCTCTTGAGCCTCTGCATCACTCTCTTGAGCCTCTCTATCACTGTCTTGAGCCTCTGCATCACCCTCTTTAGCCTCTGCATTACTCTCTTGAGCCTCTGCATCCCTCTCCTAAGCCACTGCCTCACTCTGTTAAGCCTCTGCATCACTCTTTTGATCTTCTGCAACCCTCTCTTAAGCCTCTGCATCATTCTCTTGAGCCCCTGCATCATTCTCTTGAGCCTCTGCATCCCTCTCTTAAGCTTCTATATCATTCTCTTGTGCCTCTGCATCACTCTCTTGAACCTCTGCATCACTCTCTTAAGCCTCTGAATCTCTCTCTTCAGCCTCTGCATCATTCTCTTGAGCCTTTGCATCACTCTCTTGGGCCTCTACATCCTTCTCTTGAGCCTTTTCATCCCTCTCTTAAGCCTCTGCATCACTCTCTTGAGCTTTTGCATCACTTTCTTGAGCCTCTGCATCCCTCTCTTAAGCCTCTACAACACTCTCTTCAGCCTCTGCATCACTCTCTTAAGCCTCTGCATTCCTCTCGTGAGCCTCTGCATCCCTCTCTTAAGCCTCTGCATCCCTTTCTTGAGCCTTCGCATCACTTTCTTAAACTCCTGCATCCCTCTCATTAGCCTCTGCATCCCTCTCCTGAGCCTTTGCATCACTCTCCTAAGCCTCTGCATCCCTCTCTTGAGCCTCTGCGTCACTCGCAAGAGCCTCTGCATCCCTCTCTTGTGCCTCTGCATCCCTCACTTGAACCTCTGCATCCCTCTCTTGAGCCCCTGCATCCCTCTCTTAAGCCTCTGCATCACTCTCTTAAGCCTCTGCATCACTCTCGTAAGCCTCTGAATCACTCTCTTGAGCCTCTGCATCCCTCTCTTGAACTCCTGCATCCCTCTCATGAGGTTCTGCATCCCTCTCCTGAGCCTTTGCATCACTCTCTTAAGCCACTGCATCGCTCTCTTGAGCCTCTGCATTACTCTCAAAAACCTCTGCATCCCTGTCTTGTGCCTCTGCATCCCTCACTTGAGCCTTGAGTTTATTGCTCGATGCAGAGTAATAAACTGAAAATGCAGAACAATAAACTTAAAATTCACAAAAACGTGGAAAAACGGCAAAATATTGCCTAATTCGATGGTATTTTGTTTAAATCACATAAAGGAAAAGAGGATGATAAACGTCAAAATATTGCTAAATTCGATGATTTTTTGTAAAAAACAAAATGCAAGAAAACTTGCTTAAAATGCAAAATTTGCGAAATTCTGAGATTTGAAAGCCAAATCACATATCGTGAGAAAACATGAAGAATTATCGAAATATTGGAATATTGGTAAAAACGAATATATTTACGTTCAATCACACTACATGAAAAACGTGTAAAAAATCGCCATTTTTCCAAATTTGAGGATTTTAACTTCAAATCATAAAGCTAGGTTTCGTATTACCTCACATTCATCCCTCACTTGAGCCTCTGCATTCCTCTCTTGAGCCTCTGCATCACTCTCTTGAACTCCTGCATCCCTCTCATGAGCCTCTGCATCCCTCACTTGAGCCTTTGCATCACTCTGTTAAGCCTCTGCATCCCTCTCTTGAGCCTCTGCGTCACTCTCAAGAGCCTCTGCATCCCTCTCTTGTGCCTCTGCTTCCCTCACTTGAGCCTCTGCATCCCTCTCTTGAGCCCCTGCATCCCTCTCTTGAGCCTCTACATCATTCTCTTGTGCCTCTGCATCACTCGCTTGAACCTCTGCATCACTGTCTTAAGCCTCTGCATCTCTCTCTTCAGCCTCTGCATCACTCTCTTGAGCCTCTGCATCACTCTCTTGAGCCTCTACATCCCTCTCTTGACCCTCTGCATCCCTCTCTTAAGCCTCTGCATCACTCTCTTGAGCCTTTGCATCACTCTCTTGAGCCTCTGCATCCCTCTCTTAAGCCTCTGCAACACTCTCTTCAGCCTCTGCATCACTCTCTTGAGCCTTTGCATCACTCTCTTGAGCCTCTGCATCCCTCTCATAAGCCTCTGCAACACTCTCTTAAACCTCTGCATCACTCTCTTAAGCCTCTGCATTCCTTTTTTGAGCCTCTGCATCACTTTTTTAAGCCTCTGCATCCCTCTCCTGAGCCTTTGCATCACTCTCTTAAGCCTCTGCATCCCTCTCTTGAACGTCTGCATCACTCTCTTGAGCCTCTGCATCACTCTCTTGAGCCTCTCTATCACTCTCTTGAGACTCTGCATCACCCTCTTTAGCCTCTGCATTACTCTCTTGAGCCTCTGCATCCCTCTCCTAAGCCACTGCCTCACTCTGTTAAGCCTCTGCATCACTCTTTTGATCTTCTGAAACCCTCTCTTAAGCCTCTGCATCACTCTCTTGAGCCCCTGCATCATTCTCTTGGGCCTCTGCATCCCTCTCTTAAGCTTCTATATCATTCTCTTGTGCCTCTGCATCACTCTCTTGAACCTCTGCATCACTCTCTGAAGCCTCTGAATCTCTCTCTTCAGCCTCTGCATCACTCTCTTGAGCCTTTGCATCACTCTCTTGGGCCTCTACATCCTTCTCTTGAGCCTTTGCATCCCTCTCTTAAGTCTCTGCATCACTCTCTTGAGCCTTTGCATTACTTTCTTGAGCCTCTGCATCCCTCTCTTAAGCCTCTACAACACTCTCTTCAGCCTCTGCATCACTCTCTTAAGCCTCTGCATCCCTCTTTTGAGCCTCTGCATCCCTCTCTTAAGCCTCTGCAACACTCTCTTCAGCCTCTGCATCACTCTCTTGAGCCTTTGCATCACTCTCTTGAGCCTCTGCATCCCTCTCTTAAACCTCTGCAACACTCTTTTCAGCCTCTGCATCACTCTCTTACGCCTCTGCATCCCTTTTTTGAGTCTCTGCATCACTTTCGTAAGCCTCTGCATCCCTTTCTTTAGCCTCTGCATCACTCTCTTGAACTCCTGCATCCCTCGCATGAGCCTCTGCATCCCTCTCCTGAGCCTTTGCGTCACTCTTTTAAGCCTCTGCATCCCTCTCTTGAGCCTCTGCGTCACTCTCAAGAGCTTCTGCATCCCTCTCTTGTGCCTCTGCATCCCTCACTTGAGCCTTTGCATCCCTCTCTTGAGCCCCTGCATCCCTCTCTTGAGCCTCTGCATCCCTCTCTTGAGCCCCTGCATCCTTCTCTTAAGCCTCTGCATCACTCTCTTAAGCCTCTGCGTCACTCTTGTAAGCCTCTGAATCACTCTCTTGAACTCCTGCATCCCATTCATGAGCCTCTGCATCCCTGTTTTTAGCCTTTGCATCACTCTCTTAAGCCTCTGCATCCCTCTCTTGAGCCTCTGCATCACTCTCAAGGCCCTCTGCATCCCTCTCTTGTTCCTCTGATTCCCTCACTTGAGCATCTGTATCCCTCTCTTGAGCCTCTGCACCCCTCTCTTAAGCCTCTGCATCAATCTCTTAAGCCTTTGCATCACTCACTCTGCATCACATCTCACCCTATGCCCCTGTTACCTAGCAGTAAAATAGGTACCTGGGTGTTAGTTAGCTGTCACGGGCTGCTTCCTGGGGGTGGAGGCCTGGTCGAGGACCGGGCCGCGGGGACACTAAAAAGCCCCGAAATCATCTCAAGATAACCTCAAGAAGATAACCTCTCTTGAACCCCTGCATCCCTCTCTCAAGCCTCTGCATCACTCTCTTGAGCCTCTGCATTACCCTATTAAGCCTCTGCATTACTCTCTTGAGCGTCTGCATCCCTCTCTTAAGCCTCTGCCTCACTCTGTTAAGCCTGTGCATCACCCTCTTGAGCCTCTGCATCCGTCTCTTGAGCCTCTGCATCACTCTCTTCAGCCTCTTCATCCCTCTCTTGAGCCTCTGCAACACTCTCTTCAGCCTCTGCATCACTCTCGTAAGCCTCTGAATCCCTCTTTTGAGGCCTCTGCATAAATCTCTTGAAGCTCTGCATCACTCTATTGATTCTCAGCATCAATCTCGTTAGCCTCTGAATCACTCTCTTAAGGCTCTGCATCACTTTCTTGAGCCTTTGCATCACTCTCTTGAGCCTCTGCATCCCTCTCTTAAGCCTCTGCAACACTCTCTTCAACCTCTGCATCACTCTCTTAAGCCTCTGCATCTCTCTCGTGAGCCTCTGCATCCTTCTCTTAAGCCTCTGCAACACTCTCTTCAGCCTCTGCATCACTCTCTTCAGCCTTTGCATCACTCTCTTGAGCCTCTGCATCCCTCTCTTAAGCCTCTGAAACATTCTCTTCAGCCTCTGAATCACTCTCTTAAGCCTATGCATCCTTTTTTTGAGCCACTGCATCACTGTCTTAAGCCTCTGCATCCCTTTCCTGAGCCTCTGCATCACTCTCTTGAACTCCTGCATCCCTCTCATGAGCCTCTGCATCCCTATCCTGAGCCTATGCATCGCTCTCTTAAGCCTCTGCATCCCTCTCTTGAGCCTCTGCGTCACTCTCAAGAGCCTCTGCATCCCTCTCTTGTGCCTCTGCATCCCTCTCTTGAGCTCCTGCATCCCTCTCTTGAGCCTCTGCATCCCTCTCTTGAGCCCCTGCATCCCTCTCTTAAGCCTCTGCATCACTCTCAAGAGCCTCTGCATCACTCTCGTAAGCCTCTGAATCACTCTCTTGAGCCTCTGCATCCCTCTCTTGAACTCCTGAATCCCTCTCATGAGCCTCTGCATCCCTCTCTTGAGCCTTTGCATCTCTCTCTTAAGCCTCTGCATCCCTCTCTTGAGCTTTTGCATCACTCTCAAGAGCTTCTGCATCCCTCTCTTGTTCCTCTTCATCCCTCACTTGAGCCTCTGCATCCCTCTCTTGAGCCTCTGCATCCCTCTCTTTGGCCTCTACATCCCTCTCGTGAGCCTCTACATCCCTCTCTTAAGCCTGTGCATCACTCTCTTAAGCCTTTGCATCACTCTCTTAAGCCTCTGAATCACTCTCTTGAGCCTCTGCATCACTCTCTTAAGCCTCTGAATCCCTCTCTTGAGGCCTCTGCATAACTCTCTCGAGCATCTGCATCACTCTCTTGGTTCTCTGCGTCACTCTCGTAAGCCTCTGAATCACTCTCTTGAGCCTCTGCAACCCTCGCTTAAGCCTCTGCATCTCTTTCTTAACCCTCTGCATTACTCTCTTAAGCCTCTGAATCCCTCTCTTGAGGCCTCTGCATAACTCTCTCGAGCCTCTGCATCACTCTCTTGACTCTCTGCATCACTCTCGTAAGCCTCTGAATCACTCCCTTGAGCCTCTGCATCCCTCTCTTAAGCCTCTGCATCCCTCTCTTAAGCCTCTGCATCACTCTCTTAAGCCTCTGCATCATTCTCTAGAGCCTCTGCATCACTCTATTCAGCCTCTGCATCACTCTCTTAAGCCTCTGCGTCCCTCTCTCGATCCACTGCATCACTCGCTTGAGCCTCTGCAGCACTCTCTTGATCGTCTACATCACTCTCCTGAGCCTCTGCATCACTCGCTTGAGCCTCTCTATCACTCTCTTGAGCCTCTGCATCCCTCTCTTGAGCCTCAGCATCCCTCTCTTGAGCCTTTTGCAGCACTCTCTTGAGCCTTGGCATCACTCTCTTGAGTCTCTGCATCCCTCTCTTAAGCCTCTGCAACACTCTCTTCAGCCTCTACATCACTCTCTTGGGCCTTTGCATCACTCTCTTGAGCCTCTGCATCCCTCTCTTAAGCCTCTGCAACACTCTCTTAAGCCTCTGCATCACTCTCTTAAGCCTCTTCATTCCTTTTTTGAGCCTCTGCATCATTCTCTTGAACTCCTGCATCCCTCTCATGAGCCTCTGCATCCCTCTCCTGAGCCTTTGCATCACTCTCTTATGCCTCTGCATCCCTCTCTCGATCGTCTGCATCACTCTTTTGAGCCTCTGCATCACTCTCTTTAGCCTCTCTATCATTCTCTTGAGCCTCTGCATCACTGTCTTGAGCCTCTGCATCACTCTCTTAAGCCTCTGCATCCCTCTCTTCAGCCTCGGCATCATTCTCTTCAGCCTCTGCATTCCTCTCTTAGGCCTCTGCATCACTCTCTTGATCCTCTGCATCCCTCTCTTAAGCCTCTGCATCATTCTCTTGAGCCCCTGCATCATTCTCTTGAGCCTCTGCATCCCTCTCTTAAGCATCTACATCATTCTCTTGTGCCTCTGCATCACTCTCTTGAACCTCTGCATCACTCTCTTCAGCCTCTGCATCTCTCTCTTCAGCCTCTACACCACTCTCTTGAGCCTCTGCATCACTCTCTTGGGCCTCTACATCCCTCTCTTGAGCCTCTGCATCCCTCTCTTAAGCCTCTACATCATTCTCTTGTGCCTCTGCATCACTCTCTTGATCCTCTGCATCCCTCTCTTAAGCCTCTGCATCATTCTCTTGAGCCCCTGCATCATTCTCTTGAGCCTCTGCATCCCTCTCTTAAGCCTCTACATCATTCTCTTGTGCCTCTGCATCACTCTCTTGAACCTCTGCATCACTCAATAAGCCTCTGCATCTCTCTCCTCAGCCTCTGCATCACTTTCTTGAGCCTCTCCATCACTCTCTTGAGCCTCTACATCCCTCTCTTGAGCCTCTGCATCCTTCTCTAAAGCCTCTGCATCACTCTCTTGAGCCTTTGCATCACCCTCTTCAGCCTCTGCATCCCTTTCTTAAGCCTCTGCAACATTCTCTTAAGCTTCTGCATCACTCTCTTAAGCCTCTGCATTCCTTTTTTGAGCCTCTGCATCACTTTCTTAAGCCTCTGCATCCCTCTCGTGAGCCTCTCTATCACACTCCTGAACCTCTGCATCACTCTCCTAAGCCTCTGCATCTCTCTCTTCAGCCTCTACACCACTCTCTTGAGCCTCTGCATCACTCTCTTGGGCCTCTACATCCCTCACTTGAGCCTCTGCATCCCTCTCTTAAGCCTCTACATCATTCTCTTGTGCCTCTGCATCACTCTCTTGAACCTCTGCATCACTCTCAATTAAGCCTCTGCATCACTCACTTGAGCCTCTGCATCCCTCTCTTGAACTTCTGCATCACTCTCTTCAGCCTCTTCACCCCTCTCTTGAGCCTCTGCAACACTCTCTTCAGCCTCTGCATCACTCTCTTAAGCCTCTGAATCCCTCTCTTGAGGCCTCTGCATAACTCTCTCGAGCCTCTGCATCACTCTCTTGGTTCTCTGCGTCACTCTCGTAAGCCTTTGAATCACTCTCTTGAGCCTCTGCAACCCTCGCTTAAGCCTCTGCATCTCTTTCGTAACCCTCTGCATTACTCTCTTAAGCCTCTGAATCCCTCTCTTGAGGCCTCTGCATAACTCTCTCGAGCCTCTGCATCACTCTCTTGACTCTCTGCATCACGCTCGTAAGCCTCTGAATCCCTCCCTTGAGCCTCTGCATCCCTCTCTTAAGCCTCTGCATCCCTCTCTTAAGCCTCTGCATCACTCTCTTAAGCCTCTGCATCACTCTCTAGAGCCTCTGCATCACTCTATTCAGCCTCTGCATCACTCTCTTAAACCTCTGCGTCCCTCTCTTGATCCACTGCATCACTCGCTTGAGCCTCTGCTGCACTCTCTTGATCGTCTACATCACTCTCCTGAGCCTCTGCATCACTCTCTTGAGCCTCTCTATCACTCTCTTGAGCCTCTGCATCCCTCTCTTGAGCCTCAGCATCCCTCTCTTGAGCCTTTTGCAGCACTCTCTTGAGCCCTGGCATCACTCTCTTGACCCTCTGCATCCCTCTCTTAAGCCTCTGCAACACTCTCTTAAGCCTCTACATCACTCTCTTGGGCCTTTGCATCACTCTCTTGAGCCTCTGCATCCCTCTCTTAAGCCTCTGCAACACTCTCTTAAGCCTCTGCATCACTCTCTTAAGCCTCTGCATTCCTTTTTTGAGCCTCTGCATCATTCTCTTGAAGTCCTGCATCCCTCTCATGAGCCTCTGCATCCCTCTCCTGAGCCTTTGCATCACTCTCTTATGCCTCTGCATCCCTCTCTCGATCGTCTGCATCACTCTTTTGAGCCTCTGCATCACTCTCTTTAGCCTCTCTATCATTCTCTTGAGCCTCTGCATCACTGTCTTGAGCCTCTGCATCACTCTCTTAAGCCTCTGCATCCCTCTCTTCAGCCTCGGCATCATTCTCTTCAGCCTCTGCATTCCTCTCTTAGGCCTCTGCATCACTCTCTTGATCCTCTGCATCCCTCTCTTAAGCCTCTGCATCATTCTCTTGAGCCCCTGCATCATTCTCTTGAGCCTCTGCATCCCTCTCTTAAGCATCTACATCATTCTCTTGTGCCTCTGCATCACTCTCTTGAACCTCTGCATCACTCTCTTCAGCCTCTGCATCTCTCTCTTCAGCCTCTACACCACTCTCTTGAGCCTCTGCATCACTCTCTTGGGCCTCTACATCCCTCTCTTGAGCCTCTGCATCCCTCTCTTAAGCCTGTACATCATTCTCTTGTGCCTCTGCATCACTCTCTTGAACCTCTGCATCACTCTCAATTAAGCCTCTGCATCTCTCTCCTCAGCCTCTGCATCACTTTCTTGAGCCTCTCCATCACTCTCTTGAGCCTCTACATCCCTCTCTTGAGCCTCTGCATCCTTCTCTAAAGCCTCTGCATCACTCTCTTGAGCCTTTGCATCACCCTCTTCAGCCTCTGCATCCCTTTCGTAAGCCTCTGCAACACTCTCTTAAGCTTCTGCATCACTCTCTTAAGCCTCTGCATTCCTTTTTTGAGCCACTGCATCACTTTCTTAAGCCTCTGCATCCCTCTCGTGAGCCTCTCTATCACACTCCTGAACCTCTGCATCACTCTCCTAAGCCTCTGCATCTCTCTCTTCAGCCTCTACACCACTCTCTTGAGCCTCTGCATCACTCTCTTGGGCCTCTACATCCCTCTCTTGAGCCTCTGCATGCCTCTCTTAAGCCTCTACATCATTCTCTTGTGCCTCTGCATCACTCTCTTGAACCTCTGCATCACTCTCAATTAAGCCTCTGCATCTCTCTCTTCAGCCTCTGCATCACTCTCTTGAGCCTCTGCATCACTCTTTTGGGCCTCTACATCCCTCTATTGAGCCTCTGCATCCCTCTCGTAAGCCTCTGCATCATTCTCCTGAGCTTTTGCATCACTTTCTTGAGCCTCTGCATCCCTTTCTTAAGCCTCTGCAACACTCTCTTCAGCCTCTGCATCACTCTCTTAAGCCTCTGCATCCCTCCTTTGAGCCTCAGCATCCCTCTCTTAAGCCTCTGCAACACTCTCCTCTGCCTCTGCATCACTCTCTTGAGCCTCTGCACCCCTATTTTGAGCCTCTGCATCACTCTCTTGAATCTCTGCATCCCTCTCTTGATCCTCTGCATCACTCTCTTGAGCTTCTGCATCATTCTCTTGAGCCTTTACATCCTTCTCTTAAGAGAGTGATGCAAAGGCTGAAGAGAGAGATGTAGAGGCTTAAGAGAGTAATGCAGGGGCTGAAGAGAGTGATGCAGAGGCTCAAGAGAATGATGTAGAGGCTTAAGAGAGGGATGCAGAGGCTCAAGAGAATGATGCAGACGCTCAAGAGAGTGATGCAGAGTATCAAGAGAGGGATGCAAAGGCTTAAGAGGGTGATGCAGAGGCTCAAGAGAGTGGTGCAGAGACTCAATAGAGGGATGCAGGGGCTCAAGAGAGTGATGGAGAGGTGTAAGAGAGTGATTCAGAGGTTTACGGGAGTGATGCTGAGGCTTAAGAGAGTGATGCAGAGGCTTACGAGAGTGATGCAGAGGCTCTTGAGAGTGATGCAGAGGCTCAAGAGAGGGATGCAGAGGCTAAAGAGAGTTATGCAAAGGCTCAAGAGAGGGATGCAGATGCTCATGAGAGGGATGCAGGAGTTCAAGAGAGGGATGCAGAGGCTCAAGAGAGTGATGCAGAGGCTTAGGAGAGGGATGCATAGGCTCAAGAGAGTGATGCAGAGGCTTAAGAGAGGGATGCAGAGGCTAAATTGAGGGATGAAGAGGCACAAGAGAGGGATGCAGAGGCTCTTGAGAGTGATGCAGAGGCTCAAGAGAGGGATGCAGAGGCTTAAGAGAGTTATGCAAAGGCTCAAGAGAGGGATGCAGAGGCTCATGAGAGGGATGCAGGAGTTCAAGAGAGGGATGTCGAGGGTCAAGAGAGTGATGCAGAGGCTTACGAGAGTGATGCAGAGGCTTAAGAGAGTGATGCAGAGGCTCAAGAGAAGGATGGAGAGGCTCAAGAGAGTGATTCAGAGGTTTACGGGAGTGATGCAGAGGTTTAAGAGAGTGATACAGAGGCTTAAGAGACGGATGCATAGGCTCAGGAGAGGGATGCAGAGGCTCAAGGGAAGGATGCAGAGGCTCAGGAGAGGGATACAGAGGTTCAAGTGAGGGATGAAGAGGCACAGGAGAGGGATGCAGAGGCTCAAGAGAGTGATGCAGAGGCTTAAGAGAGGGATGCATAGGCTCAAGAGAGTGATGCAGAGGCTTAAGAGAGGGATGCAGGGGCTCAAGAGAGTGATGGAGACTCTCAAGAGAGTGATTCAGAGATTTACAGGAGTGATGCAGAGGCTTACGAGAGTGATGCAGAAGCTTAAGAGAGGGATGCAAAGGCTCAAGAGAGTGATGCAGAGGCTTAAGAGAGGGATGCAGAGGGCTCAAGAGAAAGATGAAGAGGCTCAAGAGAGTGCTGCAGAAGCTCAAGAGAATGATGTAGAGGCTTAAGAGAGGGATGTAGAGGCTCAAGAGAATGATGCAGAGGCTCAAGAGAGTGATGCAGAGGATCAAGAGAGGGATGCAGAGGCTTAAGAGACTGATGCAGAGGCTCAAAAGAGGGATTCAGAGGCTTAAGAGGGTGATGAAGAGGCTCAAGAGAGTGATGCAGAGGCTCATTAGAGGGATGCAGGGGCTCAAGAGAGTGATGGAGAGGCTCAAGAGAGTGATTCAGAGGTTTACGGGAGTGATGCAGAGGCTTAAGAGAGTGATGCAGAGGCTCTTGAGAGTGATGCCGAGGCTCAAGAGAGGGATGCAGAGGCATAAGAGAGTGATGCAAAGGCTCAAGAGAGGGATGCAGATGCTCATGAGAGGGATGCAGGAGTTCACGAGAGGGATGCATAGGCTGAAGAGAGTGATGGAGACTCTCAAGAGAGTAATTCAGAGATTTACAGGAGTGATGCAGAGGTTTACGAGAGTGATGCAGAGGCTTAAGAGAGTGATGCAGAGGCTCAAGAGAGGGATGGAGAGGCTCAAGAGAGTGATTCAGAGGTTTACGGGAGTGATGCAGAGGCTTAAGAGAGTGATGCCGAGGCTTAAGAGACGGATGCAGAGGCTAAAGAGAGGAATGCTGAGGCTCCAGAGAGGGATGCAGAGGCTCCAGAGAGTGATGCAGAGGCTTAAGGGACGGATGCAGAGGCTCAAGAGAGGGATGCAGAGGCTCAAGAGAGTGCTGCAGAGGCTCAAGAGAGGAATGCTGAGGCTCCAGAGAGGGATGCAGAGGCTCCAGAGAGTGATGCAAAGGCTGAGGAGAGAGATGGAAAGGCTTAAGAGAGTGATGCAGGGGCTCAAGAGAGTGATGCAGAGGCTCAAGAGAATGATGTAGAGGCTTAAGAGAGGGATGAAGAGGCTCAAGAGAATGATGCAGAGGCTCAAGAGAGTGATGCAGAGGATCGAGAATGGGATGCAGCGGCTTAAGAGTGATGCAGAGGCCGAAGCGAGTGATGTAGAGGCTCAAGAGAGTGATTTTGAGGCTTTTGGAGAGTGATGCAGAAGCTCAAGAGAGTGATGCTGAGGATGAAGAGAGTGATGCAGAGGTTCAAGAGAGTGATGCAGAGGATCATGAGAGGGAGGCAGAGGCTTAAGAGAGTGATGCAGAGGCTGAAGAGAGTGTTGCAGAGCCTTAAGAGAGGGATGCAGAGGCTCAAGAGAGTGATGTATAGGCTCACGAGAGTGATGCAGAGGCTCAAGAGAGGGATACAGAGGCTCTAGAGAGTGATGCAGAGGCTCAAGAGAGGGATGCAGAGGCTCAAGAGAGTGATTCAGAGGCTTACGAGAGTGATGCAGAGGCATAGGAGAGTGATGCAGAGGCTTAAGAGAGGGATGCAGAGGCTCAATAGAGGGATGCAGAGGCTCAAGAGAGGGATGCAATGGCATAAGAGAGGGATTCAGAGGCTCAAGTGAGGGATGCAGAGGCAGAAGAGAGGGATGCACAGGCTTAAGAGAGGGATGCAGAGGCTCAAGAGAGGGATCCACAGGCTTAAGAGAGTGATGCAGAGGCTCAAGAGCGGGATCCACAGGCTTAAGAGAGTGATGCAGAGGCTCAGGAGAGGGATGCAGAGGCACATAAGAGGGATGCAGGAGTTCAAGAGAGAGATGCAAAGGCTCATGAAAGGGATACAGAGGCTTAAGAAACTGATGCAAAGGCTCATGAAAGGGATGCAGAGGCTTAAGAAAGTGATGCAGAGGCTCAAGAGAGTGATTCAGAGGCTCAATAGAAGGATGCAGGGGCTCAAGAGTGTGGTGGAGAGGCTCAAGAGAGTGATTCAGAGGTTTATGGGAGTGATGCAGAGGCTTAAGAGAGTGATGCAGAGGCTTACGAGAGTGATGCAGAGGCTCAAGAGAGTGATGCAGAGGCTCAAGAGAGGGATGGAGAGGCTCAAGAGAGTGATTCAGAGGTTTACGGGAGTGATGCAGAGGTTTAAGAGAGTGATGCAGAGGCTTAAGAGACGGATGCATAGGTTCAGGAGAGGGATGCAGAGGCTCAAGGGAGGGATGCAGAGGCTCAGGAGAGGGATGCAGAGGCTCAAGTGAGGGACGAAGAGGCACAGGAGAGGGATGCAGAGGCTTAAGAGAGTGATGCAAACGCTCAAGAGTGTGATGCAGAGGCTCATGAGAGGGATGCAGGAGTTCAAGAGAGGGATGCAGAGGCTCAAGAGAGTTATGCAGAGGGTTAAGAGAGGGATGCAAAGGCTCAGGAGAGTGATGCAGAGGCTTAAGAGAGGGATGCAGAGGCTCAAGAGAATGATGAAGAGGCTCAAGAGAGTGCTGCAGAGGGTCAAGAAAATGATGTAGAGGCTTAAGAGAGGGACGCAGAGGCTCAAGAGAATGACGCAGAGGCTCAAGAGAGTGATGCAGAGGATCAAGACTGGGATGCAGAGGCTTAAGAGACTGATGCAGAGGCTCAAAAGAGGGATGCAGAGGCTTAGGAGGGTGATGCAGAGGCTCAAGAGAGTGATGCAGAGGCTCAATAGAGGGATGCAGGGGCTCAAGAGAGTGATGGAGAGGCTCAAGAGAGTGATTCAGAGGTTTATGGGAGTGATGCAGAGGCTTAAGAGAATGATGCAGAGGCTTACGAGAGTGATGCAGAGGCTCTTGAGAGTGATGCCGAGGCTCAAGAGAGGGATGCAGAGGCATAAGAGAGTGATGCAAAGGCTCAAGAGAGGGATGCAGATGCTCATGAGAGGGATGCAGGAGTTCAAGAGAGGGATGCAGAGGCTCAAGAGAGTGATGCAGAGGCTTAAGAGAGGGATGCATAGGCTCAAGAGAGTGATGCAGAGGCTTAAGAGAGGGATGCAGAGGCTGAAGAGAGTGTTGCAGAGGCTCAATAGAGGGATGCAGGGGCTCAAGAGAGTGATGGAGACTCTCAAGAGAGTGATTCAGAGATTTACAGGAGTGATGCAGAGGCTTACGAGAGTGATGCAGAAGCTTAAGAGAGGGATGCAAAGGCTCAAGAGAGTGATGCAGAGGCTTAAAAGAGGGATGCAGAGGCTCAAGAGAATGATGAAGAGGCTGAAGAGAAGGCTGCAGAGGCTCAAGAGAATGATGTAGAGGCTTAAGAGAGGGATGCAGAGGCTCAAGAGAATGATGCAGAGGCTCAAGAGAGTGATGCAGAGGATCAAGAGAGGGATGCAGAGGCTTAAGAGACTGATGCAGAGGCTCAAAAGAGGGATTCAGAGGCTTAAGAGGGTGATGCAGAGGCTCAAGAGAGTGATGCAGAGGCTCAATAGAGGGATGCAGGGGCTCAAGAGAGTGATGGAGAGGCTCAAGAGAGTGATTCAGAGGTTTACGGGAGTGATGCAGAGGCTTTAGAGAGTGATGCAGAGGCTTACGAGAGTGATGCAGAGGCTCTTGAGAGTGATGCCGAGGCTCAAGAAAGGGATGCAGAGGCATAAGAGAGTGATGCAAAGGCTCAAGAGAGGGATGCAGATGCTCATGAGAGGGATGCAGGAGTTCAAGAGAGGGATGCAGAGGCTTAAGAGAGTGATGCAGAGGCTTACGAGAGTGATGTAGAGGCTCTTGAGAGTGATGCAGAGGCTTAAGAGAGGGATGCAGAGGCTCAAGAGAGTGTTGCAGAGGCTCAATAGAGGGATGCAGGGGCTCAAGAGAGTGATGGAGACTCTCAAGAGAGTGATTCAGAGATTTACAGGAGTGATGCAGAGGCTTACGAGAGTGATGCAGAGGCTTAAGAGAGTGATGCAGAAGCTCAAGAGAGGGATGGAGAGGCTCAAGAGAGTGATTCAGAGGTTTACGGGAGTGATGCAGAGGCTTAAGAGAGTGATGCCGAGGCTTAAGAGACGGATGCAGAGGCTCAAGAGAGGGATGCAGAGGCTCAAGGGAGGGATGCAGAGGCTCAAGAGAGGGATGCAGAGGCTCAAGTGAGGGATGAAGAGGCACAGGAGAGGGATGCAGAGGCTCAAGAGAGTGATGCAGAGGCTTAAGAGAGGGATGCATAGGCTCAAGAGAGTGATGCAGAGGCTTAGGAGAGGGATGCTGAGGCTCACGAAAGTGTTGCAGAGGCTCAAGAGAGTGATGCAGATGCTCAATAGAAGGATGCAGGGGCTCAAGAGAGTGATGGAGAGGCTCAAGAGAGTGATTCAGAGGTTTATGGGAGTGATGCAGAGGCTTAAGAGAGTGATGCAGAGGCTTACGAGAGTGATGCAGAGGCTTAAGAGAGTGACGCAGAGGATCAAGAGAGGGATGCAGAGGCTTAAGAGACTGATGCAGAGGCTCAAAAGAGGGATTCAGAGGCTTAAGAGGGTGATGCAGAGGCTCAAGAGAGTGATGCAGAGGCTCAATAGAGGGAAGCAGGGGCTCAAGAGAGTGATGGAGAGGCTCAAGAGAGTGATTCAGAGGATTACGGGAGTGATGCAGAGGCTTAAGAGAGTGATGCAGAGGCTTACGAGAGTGATGCAGAGGCTCTTGAGAGTGATGCCGAGGCTCAAGAGAGGGATGCAGAGGCATAAGAGAGTGATGAAAAGGCTCAAGAGAGGGATGCAGATGCTCATGAGAGGGATGCAGGAGCTCAAGAGAGGGATGCAGAAGCTTAAGAGAGTGATGCAGAGGCTTACGAGAGTGATGCAGAGGCTCTTGAGAGTGATGCAGAGGCTTAAGAGAGGGATGCAGAGGCTCAAGAGAGTGTTGCAGAGGCTCAATAGAGGGATGCAGGGGCTCAAGAGAATGATGTAGAGGCTTAAGAGAGGGATGCAGAGGCTCAAGAGAGTGATGCAGAGGCTCAAGAGTGTGATGCAGAGGATCAAGAGAGGGATGCAGAGGCTTAAGAGACTGATGCAGAGGCTCAAAAGAGGGATTCAGAGGCTTAAGAGGGTGATGCAGAGGCTCAAGAGAGTGATGCAGAGGCTCAATAGAGGGATGCAGGGGCTCAAGAGAGTGATGGAGAGGCTCAAGAGAGTGATTCAGAGGATTACGGGAGTGATGCAGAGGCTTAAGAGAGTGATGCAGAGGCTTACGAGAGTGATGCAGAGGCTCAAGAGAGTGATGCAGAGGCTTAAGAGAGGGATGCATAGGCTCAAGAGAGTGATGCAGAGGCTTAAGAGAGGGATGCAGGGGCTCAAGAGAGTGATGGAGACTCTCAAGAGAGTGATTCAGAGATTTACAGGAGTGATGCAGAGGCTTACGAGAGTGATGCAGAAGCTTAAGAGAGGGATGCAAAGGCTCAAGAGAGTGATGCAGAGGCTTAAGAGAGGGATGCAGAGGGCTCAAGAGAAAGATGAAGAGGCTCAAGAGAGTGCTGCAGAGGCTCAAGAGAATGATGTAGAGGCTTAAGAGAGGGATGTAGAGGCTCAAGAGAATGATGCAGAGGCTCAAGAGAGTGATGCAGAGGATCAAGAGAGGGATGCAGAGGCTTAAGAGACTGATGCAGAGGCTCAAAAGAGGGATTCAGAGGCTTAAGAGGGTGATGAAGAGGCTCAAGAGAGTGATGCAGAGGCTCATTAGAGGGATGCAGGGGCTCAAGAGAGTGATGGAGAGGCTCAAGAGAGTGATTCAGAGGTTTACGGGAGTGATGCAGAGGCTTAAGAGAGTGATGCAGAGGCTCTTGAGAGTGATGCCGAGGCTCAAGAGAGGGATGCAGAGGCATAAGAGAGTGATGCAAAGGCTCAAGAGAGGGATGCAGATGCTCATGAGAGGGATGCAGGAGTTCACGAGAGGGATGCATAGGCTGAAGAGAGTGATGGAGACTCTCAAGAGAGTAATTCAGAGATTTACAGGAGTGATGCAGAGGCTTACGAGAGTGATGCAGAAGCTTAAGAGAGGGATGCAAAGGCTCAAGAGAGTGATGCAGAGGCTTAAGAGAGGGATGCAGAGGGCTCAAGAGAAAGATGAAGAGGCTCAAGAGAGTGCTGCAGAGGCTCAAGAGAATGATGAAGAGGCTTAAGAGAGGGATGTAGAGGCTCAAGAGAATGATGCAGAGGCTCAAGAGAGTGATGCAGAGGATCAAGAGAGGGATGCAGAGGCTTAAGAGACTGATGCAGAGGCTCAAAAGAGGGATTCAGAGGCTTAAGAGGGTGATGAAGAGGCTCAAGAGAGTGATGCAGAGGCTCATTAGAGGGATGCAGGGGCTCAAGAGAGTGATGGAGAGGCTCAAGAGAGTGATTCAGAGGTTTACGGGAGTGATGCAGAGGCTTAAGAGAGTGATGCAGAGGCTCTTGAGAGTGATGCCGAGGCTCAAGAGAGGGATGCAGAGGCATAAGAGAGTGATGCAAAGGCTCAAGAGAGGGATGCAGATGCTCATGAGAGGGATGCAGGAGTTCACGAGAGGGATGCATAGGCTGAAGAGAGTGATGGAGACTCTCAAGAGAGTAATTCAGAGATTTACAGGAGTGATGCAGAGGTTTACGAGAGTGATGCAGAGGCTTAAGAGAGTGATGCAGAGGCTCAAGAGAGGGATGGAGAGGCTCAAGAGAGTGATTCAGAGGTTTACGGGAGTGATGCAGAGGCTTAAGAGAGTGATGCCGAGGCTTAAGAGACGGATGCAGAGGCTAAAGAGAGGGATGCAGAGGCTCAAGGGAGGGATGCAGAGGCTCAAGAGAGGGATGTAGAGGCTCAAGTGAGGGATGAAGAGGCACAGGAGAGGGATGCAGAGGCTCTTGAGAGTGATGTAGAGGCTCGAGAGAGGGATGCAGAGGCTTAAGAGAGTGATGCAAACGCTCAACAGAGGGATGCAGAGGCTCATGAGAGGGATGCAGGAGTTCAAGAGAGGGATACAGAGGCTCAAGAGAGTGATGCAGAGGCTTAAGAGATGAATGCAAAGGCTCAAGAGAGTGATGCAGAGGCTTAAGGGACGGATGCAGAGGCTCAAGAGAGGGATGCAGAGGCTCAAGAGAGTGCTGCAGAGGCTCAAGAGAGGAATGCTGAGGCTCCAGAGAGGGATGCAGAGGCTCCAGAGAGTGATGCAAAGGCTGAGGAGAGAGATGGAAAGGCTTAAGAGAGTGATGCAGGGGCTCAAGAGAGTGATGCAGAGGCTCAAGAGAATGATGTAGAGGCTTAAGAGAGGGATGAAGAGGCTCAAGAGAATGATGCAGAGGCTCAAGAGAGTGATGCAGAGGATCGAGAATGGTGATGCAGCGGCTTAAGAGTGATGCAGAGGCCGAAGCGAGTGATGTAGAGGCTCAAGAGAGTGATTTTGAGGCTTTTGGAGAGTGATGCAGAAGCTCAAGAGAGTGATGCTGAGGATGAAGAGAGTGATGCAGAGGTTCATGAGAGTGATGCAGAGGATCATGAGAGGGAGGCAGAGGCTTAAGAGAGTGATGCAGAGGCTGAAGAGAGTGTTGCAGAGCCTTAAGAGAGGGATGCAGAGGCTCAAGAGAGTGATGTATAGGCTCAAGAGAGTGATGCAGAGGCTCAAGAGAGGGATACAGAGGCTCTAGAGAGTGATGCAGAGGCTCAAGAGAGGGATGCAGAGGCTCAAGAGAGTGATTCAGAGGCTTACGAGAGTGATGCAGAGGCATAAGAGAGTGATGCAGAGGCTTAAGAGAGGGATGCAGAGGCTCAATAATGGGATGCAGAGGCTCAAGAGAGGGATGCAATGGCATAAGAGAGGGATGCAGAGGCTCAAGTGAGGGATGCAGAGGCAGAAGAGAGGGATGCACAGGCTTAAGAGAGGGATGCAGAGGCTCAAGAGAGGGATCCACAGGCTTAAGAGAGTGATGCAGAGGCTCAAGAGCGGGATCCACAGGCTTAAGAGAGTGATGCAGAGGCTCAGGAGAGGGATGCAGAGGCACATAAGAGGGATGCAGGAGTTCAAGAGAGAGATGCAAAGGCTCATGAAAGGGATACAGAGGCTTAAGAAACTGATGCAAAGGCTCATGAAAGGGATGCAGAGGCTTAAGAAAGTGATGCAGAGGCTCAAGAGAGTGATTCAGAGGCTCAATAGAAGGATGCAGGGGCTCAAGAGTGTGGTGGAGAGGCTCAAGAGAGTGATTCAGAGGTTTATGGGAGTGATGCAGAGGCTTAAGAGAGTGATGCAGAGGCTTACGAGAGTGATGCAGAGGCTCAAGAGAGTGATGCAGAGGCTCAAGAGAGGGATGGAGAGGCTCAAGAGAGTGATTCAGAGGTTTACGGGAGTGATGCAGAGGTTTAAGAGAGTGATGCAGAGGCTTAAGAGACGGATGCATAGGTTCAGGAGAGGGATGCAGAGGCTCAAGGGAGGGATGCAGAGGCTCAGGAGAGGGATGCAGAGGCTCAAGTGAGGGACGAAGATTCACAGGAGAGGGATGCAGAGGCTTAAGAGAGTGATGCAAACGCTCAAGAGTGTGATGCAGAGGCTCATGAGAGGGATGCAGGAGTTCAAGAGAGGGATGCAGAGGCTCAAGAGAGTTATGCAGAGGGTTAAGAGAGGGATGCAAAGGCTCAGGAGAGTGATGCAGAGGCTTAAGAGAGGGATGCAGAGGCTCAAGAGAATGATGAAGAGGCTCAAGAGAGTGCTGCAGAGGGTCAAGAAAATGATGTAGAGGCTTAAGAGAGGGACGCAGAGGCTCAAGAGAATGACGCAGAGGCTCAAGAGAGTGATGCAGAGGATCAAGACTGGGATGCAGAGGCTTAAGAGACTGATGCAGAGGCTCAAAAGAGGGATGCAGAGGCTTAGGAGGGTGATGCAGAGGCTCAAGAGAGTGATGCAGAGGCTCAATAGAGGGATGCAGGGGCTCAAGAGAGTGATGGAGAGGCTCAAGAGAGTGATTCAGAGGTTTATGGGAGTGATGCAGAGGCTTAAGAGAATGATGCAGAGGCTTACGAGAGTGATGCAGAGGCTCTTGAGAGTGATGCCGAGGCTCAGGAGAGGGATGCAGAGGCATAAGAGAGTGATGCAAAGGCTCAAGAGAGGGATGCAGATGCTCATGAGAGGGATGCAGGAGTTCAAGAGAGGGATGCAGAGGCTCAAGAGAGTGATGCAGAGGCTTAAGAGAGGGATGCATAGGCTCAAGAGAGTGATGCAGAGGCTTAAGAGAGGGATGCAGAGGCTGAAGAGAGTGTTGCAGAGGCTCAATAGAGGGATGCAGGGGCTCAAGAGAGTGATGGAGACTCTCAAGAGAGTGATTCAGAGATTTACAGGAGTGATGCAGAGGCTTACGAGAGTGATGCAGAAGCTTAAGAGAGGGATGCAAAGGCTCAAGAGAGTGATGCAGAGGCTTAAAAGAGGGATGCAGAGGCTCAAGAGAATGATGAAGAGGCTGAAGAGAAGGCTGCAGAGGCTCAAGAGAATGATGTAGAGGCTTAAGAGAGGGATGCAGAGGCTCAAGAGAATGATGCAGAGGCTCAAGAGAGTGATGCAGAGGATCAAGAGAGGGATGCAGAGGCTTAAGAGACTGATGCAGAGGCTCAAAAGAGGGATTCAGAGGCTTAAGAGGGTGATGCAGAGGCTCAAGAGAGTGATGCAGAGGCTCAATAGAGGGATGCAGGGGCTCAAGAGAGTGATGGAGAGGCTCAAGAGAGTGATTCAGAGGATTACGGGAGTGATGCAGAGGCTTAAGAGAGTGATGCAGAGGCTTACGAGAGTGATGCAGAGGCTCTTGAGAGTGATGCCGAGGCTCAAGAGAGGGATGCAAAGGCATAAGAGAGTGATGCAAAGGCTCAAGAGAGGGATGCAGATGCTCATGAGAGGGATGCAGGAGCTCAAGAGAGGGATGCAGAGGCTTAAGAGAGTGATGCAGAGGCTTACGAGAGTGATGCAGAGGCTCTAGAGAGTGATGCAGAGGCTTACGAGAGGGATGCAGAGGCTCAAGAGAGTGTTGCAGAGGCTCAATAGAGGGATGCAGGGGCTCAAGAGAGTGATGGAGACTCTCAAGAGAGTGATTCAGAGATTTACAGGAGTGATGCAGAGGCTTACGAGAGTGATGCAGAGGCTTAAGAGAGTGATGCAGAAGGTCAAGAGAGGGATGGAGAGGGTCAAGAGAGTGATTCAGAGGTTTACGGGAGTGATGCAGAGGCTTAAGAGAGTGATGCCGAGGCTTAAGAGACGGATGCAGAGGCTCAAGAGAGGGATGCAGAGGCTCAAGGGAGGGATGCAGAGGCTCAAGAGAGGGATGCAGAGGCTCAAGTGAGGGATGAAGAGGCACAGGAGAGGGATGCAGAGGCTCAAGAGAGTGATGCAGAGGCTTAAGAGAGGGATGCATAGGCTCAAGAGAGTGATGCAGAGGCTTAAGAGAGGGATGCAGAGGCTCAAGAAAGTGTTGCAGAGGCTCAAGAGAGTGATGCAGAGGCTCAATAGAAGGATGCAGGGGCTCAAGAGAGTGATGGAGAGGCTCAAGCGAGTGATTCAGAGGTTTATGGGAGTGATGCAGAGGCTTAAGAGAGTGATGCAGAGGCTTACGAGAGTGATGCAGAGGCTTAAGAGAGTGACGCAGAGGCTCAAGAGAGTGATGCAGAGGCTCAAGAGAGGGATACAGAGGCTCTAGAGAGTGATGCAGAGGCTCAAGAGAGGGATGCAGAGGCTCAAGAGAGTGATTCAGAGGCTTACGAGAGTGATGCAGAGGCATAAGAGAGTGATGCAGAGGCTTAAGAGAGGGATGCAGAGGCTCAATAGAGGGATGCAGAGGCTCAAGAGAGGGATGCAATGGCATAAGAGAGGGATGCAGAGGCTCAAGTGAGGGATGCAGAGGCAGAAGAGAGGGATGCACAGGCTTAAGAGAGGGATGCAGAGGCTCAAGAGAGGGATCCACAGGCTTAAGAGAGTGATGCAGAGGCTCAAGAGCGGGATCCACAGGCTTAAGAGAGTGATGCAGAGGCTCAGGAGAGGGATGCAGAGGCACATAAGAGGGATGCAGGAGTTCAAGAGAGAGATGCAAAGGCTCATGAAAGGGATACAGAGGCTTAAGAAACTGATGCAAAGGCTCATGAAAGGGATGCAGAGGCTTAAGAAAGTGATGCAGAGGCTCAAGAGAGTGATTCAGAGGCTCAATAGAAGGATGCAGGGGCTCAAGAGTGTGGTGGAGAGGCTCAAGAGAGTGATTCAGAGGTTTATGGGAGTGATGCAGAGGCTTAAGAGAGTGATGCAGAGGCTTACGAGAGTGATGCAGAGGCTCAAGAGAGTGATGCAGAGGCTCAAGAGAGGGATGGAGAGGCTCAAGAGAGTGATTCAGAGGTTTACGGGAGTGATGCAGAGGTTTAAGAGAGTGATGCAGAGGCTTAAGAGACGGATGCATAGGTTCAGGAGAGGGATGCAGAGGCTCAAGGGAGGGATGCAGAGGCTCAGGAGAGGGATGCAGAGGCTCAAGTGAGGGACGAAGATTCACAGGAGAGGGATGCAGAGGCTTAAGAGAGTGATGCAAACGCTCAAGAGTGTGATGCAGAGGCTCATGAGAGGGATGCAGGAGTTCAAGAGAGGGATGCAGAGGCTCAAGAGAGTTATGCAGAGGGTTAAGAGAGGGATGCAAAGGCTCAGGAGAGTGATGCAGAGGCTTAAGAGAGGGATGCAGAGGCTCAAGAGAATGATGAAGAGGCTCAAGAGAGTGCTGCAGAGGGTCAAGAAAATGATGTAGAGGCTTAAGAGAGGGACGCAGAGGCTCAAGAGAATGACGCAGAGGCTCAAGAGAGTGATGCAGAGGATCAAGACTGGGATGCAGAGGCTTAAGAGACTGATGCAGAGGCTCAAAAGAGGGATGCAGAGGCTTAGGAGGGTGATGCAGAGGCTCAAGAGAGTGATGCAGAGGCTCAATAGAGGGATGCAGGGGCTCAAGAGAGTGATGGAGAGGCTCAAGAGAGTGATTCAGAGGTTTATGGGAGTGATGCAGAGGCTTAAGAGAATGATGCAGAGGCTTACGAGAGTGATGCAGAGGCTCTTGAGAGTGATGCCGAGGCTCAGGAGAGGGATGCAGAGGCAAAAGAGAGTGATGCAAAGGCTCAAGAGAGGGATGCAGATGCTCATGAGAGGGATGCAGGAGTTCAAGAGAGGGATGCAGAGGCTCAAGAGAGTGATGCAGAGGCTTAAGAGAGGGATGCATAGGCTCAAGAGAGTGATGCAGAGGCTTAAGAGAGGGATGCAGAGGCTGAAGAGAGTGTTGCAGAGGCTCAATAGAGGGATGCAGGGGCTCAAGAGAGTGATGGAGACTCTCAAGAGAGTGATTCAGAGATTTACAGGAGTGATGCAGAGGCTTACGAGAGTGATGCAGAAGCTTAAGAGAGGGATGCAAAGGCTCAAGAGAGTGATGCAGAGGCTTAAAAGAGGGATGCAGAGGCTCAAGAGAATGATGAAGAGGCTGAAGAGAAGGCTGCAGAGGCTCAAGAGAATGATGTAGAGGCTTAAGAGAGGGATGCAGAGGCTCAAGAGAATGATGCAGAGGCTCAAGAGAGTGATGCAGAGGATCAAGAGAGGGATGCAGAGGCTTAAGAGACTGATGCAGAGGCTCAAAAGAGGGATTCAGAGGCTTAAGAGGGTGATGCAGAGGCTCAAGAGAGTGATGCAGAGGCTCAATAGAGGGATGCAGGGGCTCAAGAGAGTGATGGAGAGGCTCAAGAGAGTGATTCAGAGGATTACGGGAGTGATGCAGAGGCTTAAGAGAGTGATGCAGAGGCTTACGAGAGTGATGCAGAGGCTCTTGAGAGTGATGCCGAGGCTCAAGAGAGGGATGCAAAGGCATAAGAGAGTGATGCAAAGGCTCAAGAGAGGGATGCAGATGCTCATGAGAGGGATGCAGGAGCTCAAGAGAGGGATGCAGAGGCTTAAGAGAGTGATGCAGAGGCTTACGAGAGTGATGCAGAGGCTCTAGAGAGTGATGCAGAGGCTTACGAGAGGGATGCAGAGGCTCAAGAGAGTGTTGCAGAGGCTCAATAGAGGGATGCAGGGGCTCAAGAGAGTGATGGAGACTCTCAAGAGAGTGATTCAGAGATTTACAGGAGTGATGCAGAGGCTTACGAGAGTGATGCAGAGGCTTAAGAGAGTGATGCAGAAGGTCAAGAGAGGGATGGAGAGGGTCAAGAGAGTGATTCAGAGGTTTACGGGAGTGATGCAGAGGCTTAAGAGAGTGATGCCGAGGCTTAAGAGACGGATGCAGAGGCTCAAGAGAGGGATGCAGAGGCTCAAGGGAGGGATGCAGAGGCTCAAGAGAGGGATGCAGAGGCTCAAGTGAGGGATGAAGAGGCACAGGAGAGGGATGCAGAGGCTCAAGAGAGTGATGCAGAGGCTTAAGAGAGGGATGCATAGGCTCAAGAGAGTGATGCAGAGGCTTAAGAGAGGGATGCAGAGGCTCAAGAAAGTGTTGCAGTGGCTCAAGAGAGTGATGCAGAGGCTCAATAGAAGGATGCAGGGGCTCAAGAGAGTGATGGAGAGGCTCAAGCGAGTGATTCAGAGGTTTATGGGAGTGATGCAGAGGCTTAAGAGAGTGATGCAGAGGCTTACGAGAGTGATGCAGAGGCTTAAGAGAGTGACGCAGAGGCTCAAGAGAGGGATGCAGAGGCATAAGAGAGTGATGCAAAGGCTCTTGAGAGTGATGCCGAGGCTCATGAGAGGGATGCAGGAGTTCAAGAGAGGGATGCAGAGGCTCAAGAGAGTGATGCAGAGGCTTAAGAGATGGATGCATAGGCTCAAGAGAGTGATGCAGAGGCTTAAGAGAGGGATGCAGAGGCTCAAGAGAGTGTTGCAGAGGCTCAATAGAGGGATGCAGGGGCTCAAGAGAGTGATGAAGACTCTCAAGAGAGTGATTCAGAGATTTACAGGAGTGATGCAGAGGCTTACGAGAGTGATGCAGAAGCTCAAGAGAGGGATGCAAAGGCTCAAGAGAGTGATGCAGAGGCTCAAGAGAATGATGTAGAGGCTTAAGAGAGGGATGCAGAGGCTCAAGAGAATGATGCAGAGGCTCAAGAGAGTGATGCAGAGGATCAAGAGAGGGATGCAGAGGCTAAAGAGACTGATGCAGAGGCTCAAAAGATGGATTCAGAGGCTTAAGAGGGTGATGCAGAGGCTCAAGAGAGTGATGCAGAGGCTCAATAGAGGGATGCAGGGGCTCAAGAGAGTGATGGAGAGGCTCAAGAGAGTGATTCAGAGGATTACGGGAGTGATGCAGAGGCTTAAGAGAGTGATGCAGAGGCTTACGAGAGTGATGCAGAGGCTCTTGAGAGTGATGCCGAGGCTCAAGAGAGGGATGCAGAGGCATAAGAGAGTGATGAAAAGGCTCAAGAGAGGGATGCAGATGCTCATGAGAGGGATGCAGGAGCTCAAGAGAGGGATGCAGAGGCTTAAGAGAGTGATGCAGAGGCTTACGAGAGTGATGCAGAGGCTCTTGAGAGTGAGGCAGAGGCTTAAGAGAGGGATGCAGAGGCTCAAGAGAGTGTTGCAGAGGCTCAATAGAGGGATGCAGGGGCTCAAGAGAGTGATGGAGACTCTCATGAGAGTGATTCAGAGATATACAGGAGTGATGCAGAGGCTTACGAGAGTGATGCAGAGCCTTAAGAGAGTGATGCAGAGGCTCAAGAGAGGGATGGAGAGGCTGAAGAGAGTGATTCAGAGGTTTACGGGAATGATGCAGAGGCTTAAGAGATTGATGCCGAGGCTTAAGAGACGGATGCAGAGGCTCAAGAGAGGGATGCAGAGGCTCAAGGGAGGGATGCAGAGGCTCAAGAGAGGGATGCAGAGGCTCAAGTGAGGGATGAAGAGGCACAGGAGAGGGATGCAGAGGCTCAAGAGAGTGATGCAGAGGCTTAAGAGAGGGATGCATAGGCTCAAGAGAGTGATGCAGAGGCTTAAGAGAGGGATGCAGAGGCTCAAGAGAGTGTTGCAGAGGCTCAAGAGAGTGATGCAGAGGCTCAATAGAAGGATGCAGGGGCTCAAGAGAGTGATGGAGAGGCTCAAGAGAGTGATTCAGAGGTTTATGGGAGTGATGCAGAGGCTTAAGAGAGTGATGCAGAGGCTTACGAGAGTGATGCAGAGGCTTAAGAGAGTGATGCAGAGGTTCAAGAGAGGGATGGAGAGGCTCAAGAGAGTGATTCAGTGGTTTACGGGAGTGATGCAGAGGTTTAAGAGAGTGATGCAGAGGCTTAAGAGACGGATGCATAGGCTCAGGAGAGGGATGCAGAGGCTCAAGGGAGGGATGCAGAGGCTCAGGAGAGGGATGCAGAGGCTCAAGTGAGGGATGAAGAGGCACAGGAGAGGGATGCAGAGGCTCAAGAGAGTGATTCAGAGGCTTAAGAGAGGGATGCATAGGCTTAAGAGAGTGATGCAGAGGCTTAAGAGAGGGATGCAGAGGCTCAAGAGAGTGTTGCAGAGGCTCAATAGAGGGATGCAGGGGCTCAAGAGAGTGATGGAGACTCTCAAGAGAGTGATTCAGAGATTTACAGGAGTGATGCAGAGGCTTACGAGAGTGATGCAGAAGCTTAAGAGAGGGATGCAATGGCTCAAGAGAGTGATGCAGAGGCTTAAGAGAGGGATGCAGAGGGCTCTAGAGAATGATGAAGAGGCTCAAGAGAGTGCTGCAGAGGCTCAAGAGAATGATGTAGAGGCTTAAGAGAGGGATTCTAGAGGCTCAAGAGAATGATGCAGAGGCTCAGGAGAGTGATGCAGAGGATCAAGAGAGGGATGCAGAGGCTTAAGAGACTGATGCAGAGGCTCAAAAGAGGGATTCAGAGGCTTAAGAGGGTGATGCAGAGGCTCAAGAGAGTGATGCAGAGGCTCATTAGAGGGATGCAGGGGCTCAAGAGAGTGATGGAGAGGCTCAAGAGAGTGATTCAGAGGTTTACGGGAGTGATGCAGAGGCCTAAGAGAGTGATGCAGAGGCTCTTGAGAGTGATGCCGAGGCTCAAGAGAGGGATGCAGAGGCATAAGAGAGTGATGCAAAGGCTCAAGAGAGGGATGCAGATGCTCATGAGAGGGATGCAGAAGTTCAAGAGAGGGATGCATAGGCTGAAGAGAGTGATGCAGAGGCTAAAGAGAGGAATGCAAAGGCTCAAGAGAGTGATGCAGAGGCTTAAGAGACGGATGCAGAGGCTCAAGAGAGGGATGCAGAGGCTCAAGAGAGTGCTGCAGAGGCTCAAGAGAGGAATGCTGAGGCTCCAGAGAGGGATGCAGAGGCTCCAGAGAGTGATGCAAAGGCTGAAGAGAGAGATGCAAAGGCTTAAGAGAGTGATGCAGGGGCTCAAGAGAGTGATGCAGAGGCTCAAGAGAATGATGTAGAGGCTTAAGAGAGGGATGAAGAGGCTCAAGAGAATGATGCAGAGGCTCAAGAGAGTGATGCAGAGGATCGAGAATGGGATGCAGCGGCTTAAGAGTGATGCAGAGGCCGAAGCGAGTGATGTAGAGGCTCAAGAGAGTGATTTAGAGGCTTTTGGAGAGTGATGCAGAAGCTCAAGAGAGTGATGCTGAGGATGAAGAGAGTGATGCAGAGGTTCAAGAGAGTGATGCAGAGGATCATGAGAGGGAGGCAGAGGCTTAAGAGAGTGATGCAGAGGCTGAAGAGAGTGTTGCAGAGCCTTAAGAGAGGGATGCAGTGGCTCAAGAGAGTGATGTATTGGCTCAAGAGAGTGATGCAGAGGCTCAAGAGAGGGATGCAGAGGCTCAAGAGAGTGATGCAGAGGCTCAAGAGATTGATGCAGAGGCTCAAGAGAGTGATTCAGAGGCTTACGAGAGTGATGCAGAGGCATAAGAGAGTGATGCAGAGGCTTAAGAGAGGGATGCAGAGGCTCAATAGAGGGATGCAGAGGCTCAAGAGAGGGATGCAATGGCATAAGAGAGGGATGCAGAGGCTCAAGTGAGGGATGCAGAGGCAGAAGAGAGGGATGCACAGAAGAGAGTGATGCCAAGGCTCAAGAAAGTGATTCAGAGGATTAAGAGAGTGATGCAGAGGCTCAAGAGAGTGTTGCAGAGGCTTAAGAGAGGGATGCAGAGGCTCAAGAGAGTGATGCAAAGGCCCAAGAGAGTGATGCAGACGCTGAAGAGAGTGTTGCAGATGCTTTAGAGAGGGATGCAGAGGCTCAAGAGAGTGATGCCAAGGCTCAAGAGATTGATTCAGAGGATTAAGAGAGTGATGCAGAGGCTTAAGAGAGTGTTGCAGAGGCTTAAGAGAGGGATGCAGAGGCTCAAGAGAGTGATGCAAAGGCCCAAGAGAGTGATGTAGACGCTGAAGAGAGTGTTGCAGAGGCTTAAGAGAGGGATGCAGAGGCTCAAGAGAGTGATGCCAAGGCTCAAGAGAGTGATTCAGAGGATTAAGAGAGTGATGCAGAGGTTTAAGAGAGTGTTGCAGAGGCTTAAGAGAGGGATGCAGAGGCTCAAGAGAGTGATGCAAAGGCCCAAGAGAGTGATGCAGACGCTGAAGAGAGTGTTGCAGAGGCTTAAGAGAGGGATGCAGAGGCTCAAGAGAGTGATGCCAAGGCTGAAGAGAGTGCTGCAAAAGGCTCAAGAGAGGGATGCTGAGGCTCAAGAGAGGGATACAGAGGCTCAAGAGAGTGATAGAGAGGCTCAAGAGAGTGATGCAGAGGCTCAAGAGAGTGATGCAGACGATCAAGAGAGTGCTGCAGAGGCTCAAGCGAGTGATGCAGTGGATCAAGAGAGGGATGCAGAGGCTTAAGAGAGTGATGCAGAGGCTTAAGAGAGGGATGCAGAGGCTCAAGAGAGTGATGCAAAGGCTGAAGAGAGTGATGCAGAGGCTGAAGAGAGTGTTGCAGAGGCTTAAGAGAGTAATGCAGAGGCTGAATAGAGTGATGCAGAGGCTCTAGAGAGTGATGCAGAGGCTGAAGAGAGTGTTGCAGAGGCATAAGAGAGGGATGCAGAGGCTCAAGAGAGTGACGCAAAGGCTCAAGAGAGTTATTCAGAGGCTTACGAGAGTGATGCAGAGAGTCAAGAGAGTGATGCAGAGGCTCGATTGAGTTATGCAGAGGCCTCAAGAGAGGGATTCAGAGGCTTAAGAGAGTAATGCAGAGGCTTAAGAAAGGGATGCAGAGTCTTAAGAGAGGGTTGCAGAGGCTCAAGAGAGTGATTCAGAGGCTTACGAGAGTGACGCAGAGAACCAAGAGAGTGATGCAGAGGCTCGAGAGAGTTATGCAGAGGCCTCATGAGAGGGATTCAGAGGCTTATGAGAGTGATGCAGAGGCTGAAGAGAGTGTTGCAGAGGCTCAAGAGAGGGGTGAAGAGGCTGAAGCGAGTGATGCAGAAGTTCAAGAGAGGGATGCAGAGGCTCAAGAGAGTGATGCAGAGGTTTAAGAGAGTGAGGCAGAGGCTTAGGAGAGGGATGCAGAGGCTCAAGAGAGTAATGCAGAGGCTTGAGCGAGGGATGCAGGGGCTCAAGAGAGTGATGCAGAGGCTCAAGAGAGTGATTCAGAGGCTTAAGAGAGGGATGCAAAGGCTTAAGAGAGTGATGCAGAGGCTTAAGAGAGGGATGCAGAGGCTAACGAGAGGGATGTAGAGGCCAAAGAGAGGGATGCAGAGGCTCAAGAGAGGGATGCAGCAGAGGCTTAAAAAATTGATGGAGAGGCTCAAAAAAGGGATGCAGAGGCATATGAGAGTGATGCAGAGGCTGAAGAGAGTGCTGCAGAGGCTTAAGAGAGGGATGCAGAGGCTCAAGAGAGTGATGCAAAGGCTCAAGAGAGTGATGCAGAGGCTGAAGAGTGTGTTGCAGAGGCTTATGAGAAGGATGCAGAGGCTCAAGAGAGGGATGCAGAGGCTTAAGAGAGTGATGCAGAGGCTGAAGAGAGTGTTGCAGAGGCTTATGAGAGTGATGCAGAGAATCAAGAGAGTGATGCAGAGAATCAAGAGAGTGATGCAGAGCTTCGAGAGAGTTATGCAGAGGCCTCAAGAGAGGGATTCAGAGGATTAAGAGAGTGATGCAGAGGCTGAAGAGTGTTGCAGAGGCTCAAGAGAGGGATGAAGAGGCTGAAGAGTGATGCAGAGGCTCAAGAGTGGGATGCAGAGGCTCAAGAGAGTGATGGAGAGGCTTAAGAGAGTGAGTCAGAGACTTATGAGAGGAATGCAGAGGCTCAAGAGAGTAATGCAGAGGCTTAAGAGGGTGATGCAGAGGCTCAAGAGAGTGATGCAGAGGCTTGAGAGAGGGATGCAGGGGCTCCAGAGAGTGATGCAGAGGCTCAAGAGAGTGATTCAGAGGCTTAAGAGAGTGATGCAGAGGCGTAAGAGAGTGATGCATAGACTTAAGAGAGAGATGCACTGGCTCAAGAGAGGGATGCAGAGTCTCAAGAGAGGGATGCAGGGGCACAAGAGAGAGATGCAGAGTCTCAAGAGAGGGATGCAGGGGCACAAGAGAGAGATGCAGAGTCTCAAGAGAGGGATGCAGGGGCACAAGAGAGAGATGCAGAGGCTCAAGAGAGGGATGCAGGGGCACAAGAAAGGGATGCAGAGGCTCTTGAGAGTGACGCAGAGGCTCAAGAGAGGGATGCAGAGGCTTAAAGGAGTGATGCAGAGGCTCAAGAGAGGGATGCAGAGGCTCAAGGGAGGGATGCAGAGGCTCAAGAGAGGGATGCAGAGGCTCAAGTGAGGGATGAAGAGGCACAGGAGAGGGATGCAGAGGCTCAAGAGAGTGATGCAGAGGCTTAAGAGAGGGATGCATAGGCTCAAGAGAGTGATGCAGAGGCTTAAGAGAGGGATGCAGAGGCTCAAGAAAGTGTTGCAGAGGCTCAAGAGAGTGATGCAGAGGCTCAATAGAAGGATGCAGGGGCTCAAGAGAGTGATGGAGAGGCTCAAGCGAGTGATTCAGAGGTTTATGGGAGTGATGCAGAGGCTTAAGAGAGTGATGCAGAGGCTTACGAGAGTGATGCAGAGGCTTAAGAGAGTGACGCAGAGGCTCAAGAGAGGGATGCAGAGGCATAAGAGAGTGATGCAAAGGCTCTTGAGAGTGATGCCGAGGCTCATGAGAGGGATGCAGGAGTTCAAGAGAGGGATGCAGAGGCTCAAGAGAGTGATGCAGAGGCTTAAGAGATGGATGCATAGGCTCAAGAGAGTGATGCAGAGGCTTAAGAGAGGGATGCAGAAGCTCAAGAGAGTGTTGCAGAGGCTCAATAGAGGGATGCAGGGGCTCAAGAGAGTGATGAAGACTCTCAAGAGAGTGATTCAGAGATTTACAGGAGTGATGCAGAGGCTTACGAGAGTGATGCAGAAGCTCAAGAGAGGGATGCAAAGGCTCAAGAGAGTGATGCAGAGGCTCAAGAGAATGATGTAGAGGCTTAAGAGAGGGATGCAGAGGCTCAAGAGAATGATGCAGAGGCTCAAGAGAGTGATGCAGAGGATCAAGAGAGGGATGCAGAGGCTAAAGAGACTGATGCAGAGGCTCAAAAGATGGATTCAGAGGCTTAAGAGGGTGATGCAGAGGCTCAAGAGAGTGATGCAGAGGCTCAATAGAGGGATGCAGGGGCTCAAGAGAGTGATGGAGAGGCTCAAGAGAGTGATTCAGAGGATTACGGGAGTGATGCAGAGGCTTAAGAGAGTGATGCAGAGGCTTACGAGAGTGATGCAGAGGCTCTTGAGAGTGATGCCGAGGCTCAAGAGAGGGATGCAGAGGCATAAGAGAGTGATGAAAAGGCTCAAGAGAGGGATGCAGATGCTCATGAGAGGGATGCAGGAGCTCAAGAGAGGGATGCAGAGGCTTAAGAGAGTGATGCACAGGCTTACGAGAGTGATGCAGAGGCTCTTGAGAGTGAGGCAGAGGCTTAAGAGAGGGATGCAGAGGCTCAAGAGAGTGTTGCAGAGGCTCAATAGAGGGATGCAGGGGCTCAAGAGAGTGATGGAGACTCTCAAGAGAGTGATTCAGAGATATACAGGAGTGATGCAGAGGCTTACGAGAGTGATGCAGAGGCTTAAGAGAGTGATGCAGAGGCTCAAGAGAGGGATGGAGAGGCTGAAGAGAGTGATTCAGAGGTTTACGGGAATGATGCAGAGGCTTAAGAGATTGATGCCGAGGCTTAAGAGACGGATGCAGAGGCTCAAGAGAGGGATGCAGAGGCTCAAGGGAGGGATGCAGAGGCTCAAGAGAGGGATGCAGAGGCTCAAGTGAGGGATGAAGAGGCACAGGAGAGGGATGCAGAGGCTCAAGAGAGTGATGCAGAGGCTTAAGAGAGGGATGCATAGGCTCAAGAGAGTGATGCAGAGGCTTAAGAGAGGGATGCAGAGGCTCAAGAGAGTGTTGCAGAGGCTCAAGAGAGTGATGCAGAGGCTCAATAGAAGGATGCAGGGGCTCAAGAGAGTGATGGAGAGGCCCAAGAGAGTGATTCAGAGGTTTATGGGAGTGATGCAGAGGCTTAAGAGAGTGATGCAGAGGCTTACGAGAGTGATGCAGAGGCTTAAGAGAGTGATGCAGAGGTTCAAGAGAGGGATGGAGAGGCTCAAGAGAGTGATTCAGTGGTTTACGGGAGTGATGCAGAGGTTTAAGAGAGTGATGCAGAGGCTTAAGAGACGGATGCATAGGCTCAGGAGAGGGATGCAGAGGCTCAAGGGAGGGATGCAGAGGCTCAGGAGAGGGATGCAGAGGCTCAAGTGAGGGATGAAGAGGCACAGGAGAGGGATGCAGAGGCTCAAGAGAGTGATTCAGAGGCTTAAGAGAGGGATGCATAGGCTTAAGAGAGTGATGCAGAGGCTTAAGAGAGGGATGCAGAGGCTCAAGAGAGTGTTGCAGAGGCTCAATAGAGGGATGCAGGGGCTCAAGAGAGTGATGGAGACTCTCAAGAGAGTGATTCAGAGATTTACAGGAGTGATGCAGAGGCTTACGAGAGTGATGCAGAAGCTTAAGAGAGGGATGCAATGGCTCAAGAGAGTGATGCAGAGGCTTAAGAGAGGGATGCAGAGGGCTCAAGAGAATGATGAAGAGGCTCAAGAGAGTGCTGCAGAGGCTCAAGAGAATGATGTAGAGGCTTAAGAGAGGGATTCTAGAGGCTCAAGAGAATGATGCAGAGGCTCAGGAGAGTGATGCAGAGGATCAAGAGAGGGATGCAGAGGCTTAAGAGACTGATGCAGAGGCTCAAAAGAGGGATTCAGAGGCTTAAGAGGGTGATGCAGAGGCTCAAGAGAGTGATGCAGAGGCTCATTAGAGGGATGCAGGGGCTCAAGAGAGTGATGGAGAGGCTCAAGAGAGTGATTCAGAGGTTTACGGGAGTGATGCAGAGGCTTAAGAGAGTGATGCAGAGGCTCTTGAGAGTGATGCCGAGGCTCAAGAGAGGGATGCAGAGGCATAAGAGAGTGATGCAAAGGCTCAAGAGAGGGATGCAGATGCTCATGAGAGGGATGCAGAAGTTCAAGAGAGGGATGCATAGGCTGAAGAGAGTGATGCAGAGGCTTAAGAGAGGAATGCAAAGGCTCAAGAGAGTGATGCAGAGGCTTAAGAGACGGATGCAGAGGCTCAAGAGAGGGATGCAGAGGCTCAAGAGAGTGCTGCAGAGGCTCAAGAGAGGAATGCTGAGGCTCCAGAGAGGGATGCAGAGGCTCCAGAGAGTGATGCAAAGGCTGAAGAGAGAGATGCAAAGGCTTAAGAGAGTGATGCAGGGGCTCAAGAGAGTGATGCAGAGGCTCAAGAGAATGATGTAGAGGCTTAAGAGAGGGATGAAGAGGCTCAAGAGAATGATGCAGAGGCTCAAGAGAGTGATGCAGAGGATCGAGAATGGGATGCAGCGGCTTAAGAGTGATGCAGAGGCCGAAGCGAGTGATGTAGAGGCTCAAGAGAGTGATTTAGAGGCTTTTGGAGAGTGATGCAGAAGCTCAAGAGAGTGATGCTGAGGATGAAGAGAGTGATGCAGAGGTTCAAGAGAGTGATGCAGAGGATCATGAGAGGGAGGCAGAGGCTTAAGAGAGTGATGCAGAGGCTGAAGAGAGTGTTGCAGAGCCTTAAGAGAGGGATGCAGTGGCTCAAGAGAGTGATGTATTGGCTCAAGAGAGTGATGCAGAGGCTCAAGAGAGGGATGCAGAGGCTCAAGAGAGTGATGCAGAGGCTCAAGAGATTGATGCAGAGGCTCAAGAGAGTGATTCAGAGGCTTACGAGAGTGATGCAGAGGCATAAGAGAGTGATGCAGAGGCTTAAGAGAGGGATGCAGAGGCTCAATAGAGGGATGCAGAGGCTCAAGAGAGGGATGCAATGGCATAAGAGAGGGATGCAGAGGCTGAAGTGAGGGATGCAGAGGCAGAAGAGAGGGATGCACAGAAGAGAGTGATGCCAAGGCTCAAGAAAGTGATTCAGAGGATTAAGAGAGTGATGCAGAGGCTCAAGAGAGTGTTGCAGAGGCTTAAGAGAGGGATGCAGAGGCTCAAGAGAGTGATGCAAAGGCCCAAGAGAGTGATGCAGACGCTGAAGAGAGTGTTGCAGATGCTTTAGAGAGGGATGCAGAGGCTCAAGAGAGTGATGCCAAGGCTCAAGAGATTGATTCAGAGGATTAAGAGAGTGATGCAGAGGCTTAAGAGAGTGTTGCAGAGGCTTAAGAGAGGGATGCAGAGGCTCAAGAGAGTGATGCAAAGGCCCAAGAGAGTGATGTAGACGCTGAAGAGAGTGTTGCAGAGGCTTAAGAGAGGGATGCAGAGGCTCAAGAGAGTGATGCCAAGGCTCAAGAGAGTGATTCAGAGGATTAAGAGAGTGATGCAGAGGTTTAAGAGAGTGTTGCAGAGGCTTAAGAGAGGGATGCAGAGGCTCAAGAGAGTGATGCAAAGGCCCAAGAGAGTGATGCAGACGCTGAAGAGAGTGTTGCAGAGGCTTAAGAGAGGGATGCAGAGGCTCAAGAGAGTGATGCCAAGGCTGAAGAGAGTGCTGCAAAAGGCTCAAGAGAGGGATGCTGAGGCTCAAGAGAGGGATACAGAGGCTCAAGAGAGTGATAGAGAGGCTCAAGAGAGTGATGCAGAGGCTCAAGAGAGTGATGCAGACGATCAAGAGAGTGCTGCAGAGGCTCAAGCGAGTGATGCAGTGGATCAAGAGAGGGATGCAGAGGCTTAAGAGAGTGATGCAGAGGCTTAAGAGAGGGATGCAGAGGCTCAAGAGAGTGATGCAAAGGCTGAAGAGAGTGATGCAGAGGCTGAAGAGAGTGTTGCAGAGGCTTAAGAGAGTAATGCAGAGGCTGAATAGAGTGATGCAGAGGCTCTAGAGAGTGATGCAGAGGCTGAAGAGAGTGTTGCAGAGGCATAAGAGAGGGATGCAGAGGCTCAAGAGAGTGACGCAAAGGCTCAAGAGAGTTATTCAGAGGCTTACGAGAGTGATGCAGAGAGTCAAGAGAGTGATGCAGAGGCTCGATTGAGTTATGCAGAGGCCTCAAGAGAGGGATTCAGAGGCTTAAGAGAGTAATGCAGAGGCTTAAGAAAGGGATGCAGAGTCTTAAGAGAGGGTTGCAGAGGCTCAAGAGAGTGATTCAGAGGCTTACGAGAGTGACGCAGAGAACCAAGAGAGTGATGCAGAGGCTCGAGAGAGTTATGCAGAGGCCTCATGAGAGGGATTCAGAGGCTTATGAGAGTGATGCAGAGGCTGAAGAGAGTGTTGCAGAGGCTCAAGAGAGGGGTGAAGAGGCTGAAGCGAGTGATGCAGAAGTTCAAGAGAGGGATGCAGAGGCTCAAGAGAGTGATGCAGAGGTTTAAGAGAGTGAGGCAGAGGCTTAGGAGAGGGATGCAGAGGCTCAAGAGAGTAATGCAGAGGCTTGAGCGAGGGATGCAGGGGCTCAAGAGAGTGATGCAGAGGCTCAAGAGAGTGATTCAGAGGCTTAAGAGAGGGATGCAAAGGCTTAAGAGAGTGATGCAGAGGCTTAAGAGAGGGATGCAGAGGCTAACGAGAGGGATGTAGAGGCCAAAGAGAGGGATGCAGAGGCTCAAGAGAGGGATGCAGCAGAGGCTTAAAAAATTGATGGAGAGGCTCAAAAAAGGGATGCAGAGGCATATGAGAGTGATGCAGAGGCTGAAGAGAGTGCTGCAGAGGCTTAAGAGAGGGATGCAGAGGCTCAAGAGAGTGATGCAAAGGCTCAAGAGAGTGATGCAGAGGCTAAAGAGTGTGTTGCAGAGGCTTATGAGAAGGATGCAGAGGCTCAAGAGAGGGATGCAGAGGCTTAAGAGAGTGATGCAGAGGCTGAAGAGAGTGTTGCAGAGGCTTATGAGAGTGATGCAGAGAATCAAGAGAGTGATGCAGAGAATCAAGAGAGTGATGCAGAGCTTCGAGAGAGTTATGCAGAGGCCTCAAGAGAGGGATTCAGAGGATTAAGAGAGTGATGCAGAGGCTGAAGAGTGTTGCAGAGGCTCAAGAGAGGGATGAAGAGGCTGAAGAGTGATGCAGAGGCTCAAGAGTGGGATGCAGAGGCTCAAGAGAGTGATGGAGAGGCTTAAGAGAGTGAGTCAGAGGCTTATGAGAGGAATGCAGAGGCTCAAGAGAGTAATGCAGAGGCTTAAGAGGGTGATGCAGAGGCTCAAGAGAGTGATGCAGAGGCTTGAGAGAGGGATGCAGGGGCTCCAGAGAGTGATGCAGAGGCTCAAGAGAGTGATTCAGAGGCTTAAGAGAGTGATGCAGAGGCGTAAGAGAGTGATGCATAGACTTAAGAGAGAGATGCACTGGCTCAAGAGAGGGATGCAGAGTCTCAAGAGAGGGATGCAGGGGCACAAGAGAGAGATGCAGAGTCTCAAGAGAGGGATGCAGGGGCACAAGAGAGAGATGCAGAGTCTCAAGAGAGGGATGCAGGGGCACAAGAGAGAGATGCAGAGGCTCAAGAGAGGGATGCAGGGGCACAAGAAAGGGATGCAGAGGCTCTTGAGAGTGACGCAGAGGCTCAAGAGAGGGATGCAGAGGCTTAAAGGAGTGATGCAGAGGCTCAAGAGAGGGATGCAGAGGCTCAAGGGAGGGATGCAGAGGCTCAAGAGAGGGATGCAGAGGCTCAAGTGAGGGATGAAGAGGCACAGGAGAGGGATGCAGAGGCTCAAGAGAGTGATGCAGAGGCTTAAGAGAGGGATGCATAGGCTCAAGAGAGTGATGCAGAGGCTTAAGAGAGGGATGCAGAGGCTCAAGAAAGTGTTGCAGAGGCTCAAGAGAGTGATGCAGAGGCTCAATAGAAGGATGCAGGGGCTCAAGAGAGTGATGGAGAGGCTCAAGCGAGTGATTCAGAGGTTTATGGGAGTGATGCAGAGGCTTAAGAGAGTGATGCAGAGGCTTACGAGAGTGATGCAGAGGCTTAAGAGAGTGACGCAGAGGCTCAAGAGAGGGATGCAGAGGCATAAGAGAGTGATGCAAAGGCTCTTGAGAGTGATGCCGAGGCTCATGAGAGGGATGCAGGAGTTCAAGAGAGGGATGCAGAGGCTCAAGAGAGTGATGTAGAGGCTTAAGAGATGGATGCATAGGCTCAAAAGAGTGATGCAGAGGCTTAAGAGAGGGATGCAGAGGCTCAAGAGAGTGTTGCAGAGGCTCAATAGAGGGATGCAGGGGCTCAAGAGAGTGATGGAGACTCTCAAGAGAGTGATTCAGAGATTTACAGGAGTGATGCAGAGGCTTACGAGAGTGATGCAGAAGCTTAAGAGAGGGATGCAAAGGCTCAAGAGAGGGATGCAGAGGCTCAAGAGAATGATGCAGAGGCTCAAGAGAGTGATGCAGAGGATCAAGAGAGGGATGCAGAGGCTTAAGAGACTGATGCAGAGGCTCAAAAGAGGGATTCAGAGGCTTAAGAGGGTGATGCAGAGGCTCAAGAGAGTGATGCAGAGGCTCAATAGAGGGATGCAGGGGCTCAAGAGAGTGATGGAGAGGCTCAAGAGAGTGATTCAGAGGATTACGGGAGTGATGCAGAGGCTTAAGAGAGTGATGCAGAGGCTTACGAGAGTGATGCAGAGGCTCTTGAGAGTGATGCCGAGGCTCAAGAGAGGGATGCAGAGGCATAAGAGAGTGATGAAAAGGCTCAAGAGAGGGATGCAGATGCTCATGAGAGGGATGCAGGAGCTCAAGAGAGGGATGCAGAGGCTTAAGAGAGTGATGCAGAGGCTTAAGAGAGGGATGCAGAGGCTCAAGAGAGTGATGCAAAGGCTCAAGAGAGTGATGCAGAGGCTGAAGAGTGTGTTGCAGAGGCTTAAGAGAAGGATGCAGAGGCTCAAGAGAGGGATGCAGAGGCTTAAGAGAGTGATGCAGAGGCTGAAGAGAGTGTTGCAGAGGCTTATGAGAGTGATGCAGAGAATCAAGAGAGTGATGCAGAGAATCAAGAGAGTGATGCAGAGCTTCGAGAGAGTTATGCAGAGGCCTCAAGAGAGGGATTCAGAGGATTAAGAGAGTGATGCAGAGGCTGAAGAGTGTTGCAGAGGCTCAAGAGAGGGATGAAGAGGCTGAAGAGTGATGCAGAGGCTCGAGAGAGGGATGCAGAGGCTCAAGAGAGTGATGGAGAGGCTTAAGAGAGTGAGTCAGAGGCTTATGAGAGGAATGCAGAGGCTCAAGAGAGTAATGCAGAGGCTTAAGAGGATGATGCAGAGGCTCAAGAGAGTGATGCAGAGGCTTGAGAGAGGGATGCAGGGGCTCCAGAGAGTGATGCAGAGGCTCAATAGAGTGATTCAGAGGCTTAAGAGAGTGATGCAGAGGCGTAAGAGAGTGATGCATAGGCTTAAGAGAGAGATGCACTGGCTCAAGAGAGGGATGCAGAGTCTCAAGAGAGGGATGCAGGGGCACAAGAGAGAGATGCAGAGTCTCAAGAGAGGGATGCAGGGGCACAAGAGAGAGATGCAGAGTCTCAAGAGAGGGATGCAGGGGCACAAGAGAGAGATGCAGAGGCTCAAGAGAGGGATGCAGGGGCACAAGAAAGGGATGCAGAGGCTCTTGAGAGTGACGCAGAGGCTCAAGAGAGGGATGCAGAGGCTTAAAGGAGTGATGCAAAGGCTCAGGAGAGGGATGCAGAGGCTCATGAGAGGGATGCAGGAGTTCAAGAGAGTGATGCAGAGGCTCAAGAAAGGGATGCAGAGGCTTAAGAAAGTGATGCAGAGGCTCAAAAAAGGGATGCAGAGGCGTAAGAGAGTGATGTAGAGGCTGAAAAGAGTGTTGTAGAGGCTTAAGAGAGGGATGCAGAGGCTCAAGAGAGTGATCCAAAGGCACATGAGAGTGATGCAGATACTGAAGAGAGTGTTGCAGAGGCTTAAGCGAGGGATGCAGAGGCTGAAAAGAGGGATGCAGAGGCTTAAATGAGTGATGAAAAGGCTCATAAGAGGGATGCAGAGGCTCATGAGAGGGATGCAGGAGTTCATGAGAGTGATGCAGAGGCTCAAGAAAGGGATGCAGAGGCTTAAGAAAGTGATGCAGAGGCTCAAAAAAGGGATGCAGAGGCGTAAGAGAGTGATGTAGAGGCTGAAAAGAGTGTTGTAGAGGCTTAAGAGAGGGATGCAGAGGCTCAAGAGAATGATGCAGAGGCTCAAGAGAGTGATGCAGAGGCTCAAGAGAGTGTTGCAGAGGCTTAAGAGAAGGATGCAGAGGCTCAAGAGAGGGATGCAGAGGCTTAAGAGAGTGTTGCAGAGGCTTAAGAGAGGGAGGCAGAGGCTCAAGCGAGTGATGCAAAGGCTCAAGAGAGTGATGCAGAGGTTCAAGAGAGGGATGAAGAGGGTGAAGAGAGTGATGCAGAGGCTCAAGAGAGGGATGCAGAGCTTCGAGAGAGTTATGCAGGGGCCTCAAGAGAGGGATTCAGAGGCTTAAGTGAGTGATGCAGAGGCTGAAGAGAGTGATGCAGAGGCTCAAGAGAGGGATGCAGAGCTTCGAGAAACTTATGTAGAGGCCTCAAGAGAGGGATTCAAATGTTTAAGAGAGTGATGCAGAGGCTGAAGAGAGTGTTGCAGAGGCTCAAGAGAGGGATGAAGAGGCTGAAGCGAGTGATGCAGAGGCTCAAGAGAGGGATGCAGAGGCTGAAGAGAGTGATGCAGAGGTTCAAGAGAGTGATGGAGAGGCTTAAGAGAGTTCGGCAGAGGCTTAGGAGAGGGATGCAGAGGCTCATAAGAGTAATGCAATGGCTTATGAGGGTGATGCAGAGGCTCAAGAGAGTGATGCAGAGGCTTGAGAGAGGGATGCAGGGGCTGAAGAGAGTGATGCAGAGGCTCAAGAGAGTGATGCAAAGGCTCAAGAGAGGGATGCAGAGGCTCAAGAGAGGGATGCAGAGGCTCAAGTGAGGGATGCAGAGGAACAAGAGAGGGATGCAGAGGAACAAGAGAGGGATGCAGAGGCTCTTGAGAGTGATGCAGAGGCTCATGAGAGGGATGCAGAGGCTTAAGAGAGTGATACAAAGGCTCAAAAGAGGGATGCAGAGGCTCATGAAAGGGATGCAGGAGTTCAAGAGAGGGATGCAGAGGCTCAAGAGAATGATTCAGAGGTTTACGAGAGTGATGCAGAGGCTTAAGAGAGTGATGCATAGGCTTAAGAGAGGGATGCAGGGGCTCAAGAGATGGATGCAGAGTCTCAAGAGAGGGATGCAGGGGCACAAGAGAGAGATGCAGAGGCTCAAGTGAGGGATGCAGAGGCAAAAGAAAGGGATGCAGAGGCTCTTGAGAGTGACGCAGAGGCTCAAGAGAGGGATGCAGAGGCTTAAGAGAGTGATGCAAAGGCTCAGGAGAGGGATGCAGAGGCTCATGAGAGGGATGCAGGAGTTCAAGAGAGTGATGCAGAGGCTCAAGGAAGGGATGCAGAGGCTTAAGAAAGTGATGCAGAGGCTCAAAAATGGGATGCAGAGGCTTAAGAGAGTAATGCAGAGGCTGAAGAGAGTGTTGCAGAGGCTTAAGAGAGGGCTGCAGAGGCTCAAGAGAGTGATGCAAAGGCTCAAGAGAGTGATGCAGAGGCTCAAGAGAGGGATGAAGAGGCTGAAGAGAGTGCTGCAGAGGCTCAAGAGAGGGATGCAGAGCTTCGAGAGAGTTATGCAGAGGCCTCAAGAGACGGATTCAGAGGCTTAAGAGAGTGATGCAGAGGCTGAAGAGACATCCTGTGGGTGGATGTGACCCTCATACCCATCCTGTGGGTGGTATTGGACCCCTTACCCACCTAACAGGTGGTAGTGGACAATATACCCATCCTAGCTATAGTTGGTATAGTAGACACAATAATATCCTGTTTGCAGTAGTTTACCCCATAGACATTCCAACGTAACATCGTTTTCTGTTAGCGTTCCTACAAAACATCCTTTAAAGATTTGTAAAGCACAAACTATGGTATATAATATTGATTGACGAAGGACTGTTATTCTATGTAATAATTTTTAGTGCTTATTATAATTTACTAAGAACAACTAATATTTCTCAAAACAAAACTACGAGCCTTCAATAGGAAGTAGCTGATCTGTAATATTCTAAGAGCATGGACAATAGTAGGTAAATTTCACAACCCATGTGGGATCTGAAAACTACAATTTTCCTTATAATTGAACCAATCTGGACTATTCTGCTATCTAGGTTGACGGACGGGTACTGTGAAACGTAAATTGGTACGTGAGGAAGAGTTTGGGTTTGGGAAAAAAAGTAACTGGGAATATATCACATATTTACTAAGTCATATTCAACATATTGACTTTAAGCATTAAGTCATATATGTGCTGTCTTGTGTGAGAACGGGTTGCAGAGAGGGATGCACAGGCTCAAGAGAGTGATGCAGAGGCTTAAGAGAGTGAGGCAGAGGCTTAGGAGAGGGATGCAGAGGCTCAAGAGAGTAATGCAGAGGCTTAAGAGGGTGATGCAGAGGCTCAAGTGAGTGATGCAGAGGCTTGAGAGAGGGATGCAGGGGCTCAAGAGAGTGATGCAGAGGCTCAAGAGAGTGATTCAGAGGCTTAAGAGAGTGATGCAGAGGCATAAGAGAGTGATGCAGAGGCTCAAGAGAGGGATGCAGAGCTTCGAGAGAGTTATGCAGGGGCCTCAAGAGAGGGATTCAAATGTTTAAGAGAGTGATGCAGAGGCTGAAGAGAGTGTTGCAGAGGCTCAAGAGAGGGATGAAGAGGCTGAAGCGAGTGATGCAGAGGCTCAAGAGAGGGATGCAGAGGCTCAAGAGAGTGATGCAGAGGTTCAAGAGAGTGATGGAGAGGCTTAAGAGAGTTAGGCAGAGGCCTAGGAGAGGGATGCAGAGGCTCATAAGAGTAATGCAGTGGCTTATGAGGGTGATGCAGAGGCTCAAGAGAGTGATGCAGAGGCTTGAGAGAGGGATGCAGGGGCTGAAGAGAGTGATGCAGAGGCTCAAGAGAGTGATGCAAAGGCTCAAGAGAGGGATGCAGAGGCTCAAGAGAGGGATGCAGAGGCTCAAGTGAGGGATGCAGAGGAACAAGAGAGGGATGCAGAGGAACAAGAGAGGGATGCAGAGGCTCTTGAGAGTGATGCAGAGGCTCATGAGAGGGATGCAGAGGCTTAAGAGAGTGATACAAAAGCTCAAAAGAGGGATGCAGAGGCTCATGAAAGGGATGCAGGAGTTCAAGAGAGGGATGCAGAGGCTCAAGAGAATGATTCAGAGGTTTACGAGAGTGATGCAGAGGCTTAAGAGAGTGATGCATAGGCTTAAGAGAGGGATGCAGGGGCTCAAGAGATGGATGCAGAGTCTCAAGAGAGGGATGCAGGGGCACAAGAGAGAGATGCAGAGGCTCAAGTGAGGGATGCAGAGGCAAAAGAAAGGGATGCAGAGGCTCTTGAGAGTGACGCAGAGGCTCAAGAGAGGGATGCAGAGGCTTAAGAGAGTGATGCAAAGGCTCAGGAGAGGGATGCAGAGGCTCATGAGAGGGATGCAGGAGTTCAAGAGAGTGATGCAGAGGCTCAAGGAAGGGATGCAGAGGCTTAAGAAAGTGATGCAGAGGCTCAAAAATGGGATGCAGAGGCTTAAGAGAGTAATGCAGAGGCTGAAGAGAGTGTTGCAGAGGCTTAAGAGAGGGCTGCAGAGGCTCAAGAGAGTGATGCAAAGGCTCAAGAGAGTGATGCAGAGGCTCAAGAGAGGGATGAAGAGGCTGAAGAGAGTGCTGCAGAGGCTCAAGAGAGGGATGCAGAGCTTCGAGAGAGTTATGCAGAGGCCTCAAGAGAGGGATTCAGAGGCTTAAGAGAGTGATGCAGAGGCTGAAGAGACATCCTGTGGGTGGATGTGACCCTCATACCCATCCTGTGGGTGGTATTGGACCCCTTACCCACCTAACAGGTGGTAGTGGACAATATACCCATCCTAGCTATAGTTGGTATAGTAGACACAATAATATCCTGTTTGCAGTAGTTTACCCCATAGACATTCCAACGTAACATCGTTTTCTGTTAGCGTTCCTACAAAACATCCTTTAAAGATTTGTAAAGCACAAACTATGGTATATAATATTGATTGACGAAGGACTGTTATTCTATGTAATAATTTTTAGTGCTTATTATAATTTACTAAGAACAACTAATATTTCTCAAAACAAAACTACGAGCCTTCAATAGGAAGTAGCTGATCTGTAATATTCTAAGAGCATGGACAATAGTAGGTAAATTTCACAACCCATGTGGGATCTGAAAACTACAATTTTCCTTATAATTGAACCAATCTCGACTATTCTGCTATCTAGGTTGACGGACGGGTACTGTGAAACGTAAATTGGTACGTGAGGAAGAGTTTGGGTTTTGGAAAAAAAGTAACTGGGAATATATCACATATTTACTAAGTCATATTCAACATATTGACTTTAAGCATTAAGTCATATATGTGCTGTCTTGTGTGAGAACGGGTTGCAGAGAGGGATGCACAGGCTCAAGAGAGTGATGCAGAGGCTTAAGAGAGTGAGGCAGAGGCTTAGGAGAGGGATGCAGAGGCTCAAGAGAGTAATGCAGAGGCTTAAGAGGGTGATGCAGAGGCTCAAGTGAGTGATGCAGAGGCTTGAGAGAGGGATGCAGGGGCTCAAGAGAGTGATGCAGAGGCTCAAGAGAGTGATTCAGAGGCTTAAGAGAGTGATGCAGAGGCATAAGAGAGTGATGCAGAGGCTCAAGAGAGGGATGCAGAGCTTCGAGAGAGTTATGCAGGGGCCTCAAGAGAGGGATTCAAATGTTTAAGAGAGTGATGCAGAGGCTGAAGAGAGTGTTGCAGAGGCTCAAGAGAGGGATGAAGAGGCTGAAGCGAGTGATGCAGAGGCTCAAGAGAGGGATGCAGAGGCTCAAGAGAGTGATGCAGAGGTTCAAGAGAGTGATGGAGAGGCTTAAGAGAGTTAGGCAGAGGCTTAGGAGAGGGATGCAGAGGCTCATAAGAGTAATGCAGTGGCTTATGAGGGTGATGCAGAGGCTCAAGAGAGTGATGCAGAGGCTTGAGAGAGGGATGCAGGGGCTGAAGAGAGTGATGCAGAGGCTCAAGAGAGTGATGCAAAGGCTCAAGAGAGGGATGCAGAGGCTCAAGAGAGGGATGCAGAGGCTCAAGTGAGGGATGCAGAGGAACAAGAGAGGGATGCAGAGGAACAAGAGAGGGATGCAGAGGCTCTTGAGAGTGATGCAGAGGCTCATGAGAGGGATGCAGAGGCTTAAGAGAGTGATACAAAAGCTCAAAAGAGGGATGCAGAGGCTCATGAAAGGGATGCAGGAGTTCAAGAGAGGGATGCAGAGGCTCAAGAGAATGATTCAGAGGTTTACGAGAGTGATGCAGAGGCTTAAGAGAGTGATGCATAGGCTTAAGAGAGGGATGCAGGGGCTCAAGAGATGGATGCAGAGTCTCAAGAGAGGGATGCAGGGGCACAAGAGAGAGATGCAGAGGCTCAAGTGAGGGATGCAGAGGCAAAAGAAAGGGATGCAGAGGCTCTTGAGAGTGACGCAGAGGCTCAAGAGAGGGATGCAGAGGCTTAAGAGAGTGATGCAAAGGCTCAGGAGAGGGATGCAGAGGCTCATGAGAGGGATGCAGGAGTTCAAGAGAGTGATGCAGAGGCTCAAGGAAGGGATGCAGAGGCTTAAGAAAGTGATGCAGAGGCTCAAAAATGGGATGCAGAGGCTTAAGAGAGTAATGCAGAGGCTGAAGAGAGTGTTGCAGAGGCTTAAGAGAGGGCTGCAGAGGCTCAAGAGAGTGATGCAAAGGCTCAAGAGAGTGATGCAGAGGCTCAAGAGAGGGATGAAGAGGCTGAAGAGAGTGCTGCAGAGGCTCAAGAGAGGGATGCAGAGCTTCGAGAGAGTTATGCAGAGGCCTCAAGAGAGGGATTCAGAGGCTTAAGAGAGTGATGCAGAGGCTGAAGAGACATCCTGTGGGTGGATGTGACCCTCATACCCATCCTGTGGGTGGTATTGGACCCCTTACCCACCTAACAGGTGGTAGTGGACAATATACCCATCCTAGCTATAGTTGGTATAGTAGACACAATAATATCCTGTTTGCAGTAGTTTACCCCATAGACATTCCAACGTAACATCGTTTTCTGTTAGCGTTCCTACAAAACATCCTTTAAAGATTTGTAAAGCACAAACTATGGTATATAATATTGATTGACGAAGGACTGTTATTCTATGTAATAATTTTTAGTGCTTATTATAATTTACTAAGAACAACTAATATTTCTCAAAACAAAACTACGAGCCTTCAATAGGAAGTAGCTGATCTGTAATATTCTAAGAGCATGGACAATAGTAGGTAAATTTCACAACCCATGTGGGATCTGAAAACTACAATTTTCCTTATAATTGAACTAATCTCGACTATTCTGCTATCTAGGTTGACGGACGGGTACTGTGAAACGTAAATTGGTACGTGAGGAAGAGTTTGGGTTTTGGAAAAAAAGTAACTGGGAATATATCACATATTTACTAAGTCATATTCAACATATTGACTTTAAGCATTAAGTCATATATGTGCTGTCTTGTGTGAGAACGGGTTGAAGAGAGGGATGCAGAGGCTCAAGAGAGTGATGCAGAGGCTTAAGAGAGTGAGGCAGAGGCTTAGGAGAGGGATGCAGAGGCTCAAGAGAGTAATGCAGAGGCTTAAGAGGGTGATGCAGAGGCTCAAGTGAGTGATGCAGAGGCTTGACAGAGGGATGCAGGGGCTCAAGAGAGTGATGCAGAGGCTCAAGAGAGTGATTCAGAGGCTTAAGAGAGTGATGCAGAGGCATAAGAGAGTGATGCAGAGGCTCAAGAGAGGGATGCAGAGCTTCGAGAGAGTTATGCAGGGGCCTCAAGAGAGGGATTCAGAGGCTTAAGTGAGTGATGCAGAGGCTGAAGAGAGTGATGCAGAGGCTCAAGAGAGGGATGCAGAGCTTCGAGAAACTTATGTAGAGGCCTCAAGAGAGGGATTCAAATGTTTAAGAGAGTGATGCAGAGGCTGAAGAGAGTGTTGCAGAGGCTCAAGAGAGGGATGAAGAGGCTGAAGCGAGTGATGCAGAGGCTCAAGAGAGGGATGCAGAGGCTCAAGAGAGTGATGCAGAGGTTCAAGAGAGTGATGGAGAGGCTTAAGAGAGTTAGGCAGAGGCTTAGGAGAGGGATGCAGAGGCTCATAAGAGTAATGCAGTGGCTTATGAGGGTGATGCAGAGGCTCAAGAGAGTGATGCAGAGGCTTGAGAGAGGGATGCAGGGGCTGAAGAGAGTGATGCAGAGGCTCAAGAGAGTGATGCAAAGGCTCAAGAGAGGGATGCAGAGGCTCAAGAGAGGGATGCAGAGGCTCAAGTGAGGGATGCAGAGGAACAAGAGAGGGATGCAGAGGAACAAGAGAGGGATGCAGAGGCTCTTGAGAGTGATGCAGAGGCTCATGAGAGGGATGCAGAGGCTTAAGAGAGTGATACAAAGGCTCAAAAGAGGGATGCAGAGGCTCATGAAAGGGATGCAGGAGTTCAAGAGAGGGATGCAGAGGCTCAAGAGAATGATTCAGAGGTTTACGAGAGTGATGCAGAGGCTTAAGAGAGTGATGCATAGGCTTAAGAGAGGGATGCAGGGGCTCAAGAGATGGATGCAGAGTCTCAAGAGAGGGATGCAGGGGCACAAGAGAGAGATGCAGAGGCTCAAGTGAGGGATGCAGAGGCAAAAGAAAGGGATGCAGAGGCTCTTGAGAGTGACGCAGAGGCTCAAGAGAGGGATGCAGAGGCTTAAGAGAGTGATGCAAAGGCTCAGGAGAGGGATGCAGAGGCTCATGAGAGGGATGCAGGAGTTCAAGAGAGTGATGCAGAGGCTCAAGGAAGGGATGCAGAGGCTTAAGAAAGTGATGCAGAGGCTCAAAAATGGGATGCAGAGGCTTAAGAGAGTAATGCAGAGGCTGAAGAGAGTGTTGCAGAGGCTTAAGAGAGGGCTGCAGAGGCTCAAGAGAGTGATGCAAAGGCTCAAGAGAGTGATGCAGAGGCTCAAGAGAGGGATGAAGAGGCTGAAGAGACATCCTGTGGGTGGATGTGACCCTCATACCCATCCTGTGGGTGGTATTGGACCCCTTACCCACCTAACAGGTGGTAGTGGACAATATACCCATCCTAGCTATAGTTGGTATAGTAGACACAATAATATCCTGTTTGCAGTAGTTTACCCCATAGACATTCCAACGTAACATCGTTTTCTGTTAGCGTTCCTACAAAACATCCTTTAAAGATTTGTAAAGCACAAACTATGGTATATAATATTGATTGACGAAGGACTGTTATTCTATGTAATAATTTTTAGTGCTTATTATAATTTACTAAGAACAACTAATATTTCTCAAAACAAAACTACGAGCCTTCAATAGGAAGTAGCTGATCTGTAATATTCTAAGAGCATGGACAATAGTAGGTAAATTTCACAACCCATGTGGGATCTGAAAACTACAATTTTCCTTATAATTGAACCAATCTCGACTATTCTGCTATCTAGGTTGACGGACGGGTACTGTGAAACGTAAATTGGTACGTGAGGAAGAGTTTGGGTTTTGGAAAAAAAGTAACTGGGAATATATCACATATTTACTAAGTCATATTCAACATATTGACTTTAAGCATTAAGTCATATATGTGCTGTCTTGTGTGAGAACGGGTTGAAGAGAGGGATGCAGAGGCTCAAGAGAGTGATGCAGAGGCTTAGGAGAGTGAGGCAGAGGCTTAGGAGAGGGATGCAGAGGCTCAAGAGAGTAATGCAGAGGCTTAAGAGGGTGATGCAGAGGCTCAAGTGAGTGATGCAGAGGCTTGAAAGAGGGATGCAGGGGCTCAAGAGAGTGATGCAGAGGCTCAAGAGAGTGATTCAGAGGCTTAAGAGAGTGATGCAGAGGCATAAGAGAGTGATGCAGAGGCTCAAGAGAGGGATGCAGAGCTTCGAGAGAGTTATGCAGGGGCCTCAAGAGAGGGATTCAAATGTTTAAGAGAGTGATGCAGAGGCTGAAGAGAGTGTTACAGAGGCTCAAGAGAGGGATGAAGAGGCTGAAGCGAGTGATGCAGAGGCTCAAGAGAGGGATGCAGAGGCTCAAGAGAGTGATGCAGAGGTTCAAGAGAGTGATGGAGAGGCTTAAGAGAGTTAGGCAGAGGCTTAGGAGAGGGATGCAGAGGCTCATAAGAGTAATGCAGTGGCTTATGAGGGTGATGCAGAGGCTCAAGAGAGTGATGCAGAGGCTTGAGAGAGGGATGCAGGGGCTGAAGAGAGTGATGCAGAGGCTCAAGAGAGTGATGCAAAGGCTCAAGAGAGGGATGCAGAGGCTCAAGAGAGGGATGCAGAGGCTCAAGTGAGGGATGCAGAGGAACAAGAGAGGGATGCAGAGGAACAAGAGAGGGATGCAGAGGCTCTTGAGAGTGATGCAGAGGCTCATGTGAGGGATGCAGAGGCTTAAGAGAGTGATACAAAGGCTCAAAAGAGGGATGCAGAGGCTCATGAAAGGGATGCAGGAGTTCAAGAGAGGGATGCAGAGGCTCAAGAGAATGATTCAGAGGTTTACGAGAGTGATGCAGAGGCTTAAGAGAGTGATGCATAGGCTTAAGAGAGGGATGCAGGGGCTCAAGAGATGGATGCAGAGTCTCAAGAGAGGGATGCAGGGGCACAAGAGAGAGATGCAGAGGCTCAAGTGAGGGATGCAGAGGCAAAAGAAAGGGATGCAGAGGCTCTTGAGAGTGACGCAGAGGCTCAAGAGAGGGATGCAGAGGCTTAAGAGAGTGATGCAAAGGCTCAGGAGAGGGATGCAGAGGCTCATGAGAGGGATGCAGGAGTTCAAGAGAGTGATGCAGAGGCTCAAGGAAGGGATGCAGAGGCTTAAGAAAGTGATGCAGAGGCTCAAAAATGGGATGCAGAGGCTTAAGAGAGTAATGCAGAGGCTGAAGAGAGTGTTGCAGAGGCTTAAGAGAGGGCTGCAGAGGCTCAAGAGAGTGATGCAGAGGCTCAAGAGAGTGATGCAGAGGCTCAAGAGAGGGATGAAGAGGCTGAAGAGAGTGCTGCAGAGGCTCAAGAGAGGGATGCAGAGCTTCGAGAGAGTTATGCAGAGGCCTCAAGAGACGGATTCAGAGGCTTAAGAGAGTGATGCAGAGGCTGAAGAGACATCCTGTGGGTGGATGTGACCCTCATACGCATCCTGTGGGTGGTATTGGACCCCTTACCCACCTAACAGGTGGTAGTGGACAATATACCCATCCTAGCTATAGTTGGTATAGTAGACACAATAATATCCTGTTTGCAGTAGTTTACCCCATAGACATTCCAACGTAACATCGTTTTCTGTTAGCGTTCCTACAAAACATCCTTTAAAGATTTGTAAAGCACAAACTATGGTATATAATATTGATTGACGAAGGACTGTTATTCTATGTAATAATTTTTAGTGCTTATTATAATTTACTAAGAACAACTAATATTTCTCAAAACAAAACTACGAGCCTTCAATAGGAAGTAGCTGATCTGTAATATTCTAAGAGCATGGACAATAGTAGGTAAATTTCACAACCCATGTGGGATCTGAAAACTACAATTTTCCTTATAATTGAACCAATCTCGACTATTCTGCTATCTAGGTTGACGGACGGGTACTGTGAAACGTAAATTGGTACGTGAGGAAGAGTTTGGGTTTTGGAAAAAAGTAACTGGGAATATATCACATATTTACTAAGTCATATTCAACATATTGACTTTAAGCATTAAGTCATATATGTGCTGTCTTGTGTGAGAACGGGTTGAAGAGAGGGATGCAGAGGCTCAAGAGAGTGATGCAGAGGCTTAAGAGAGTGAGGCAGAGGCTTAGGAGAGGGATGCAGAGGCTCAAGAGAGTAATGCAGAGGCTTAAGAGGGTGATGCAGAGGCTCAAGTGAGTGATGCAGAGGCTTGAGAGAGGGATGCAGGGGCTCAAGAGAGTGATGCAGAGGCTCAAGAGAGTGATTCAGAGGCTTAAGAGAGTGATGCAGAGGCATAAGAGAGTGATGCAGAGGCTCAAGAGATGGATGCAGAGCTTCGAGAGAGTTATGCAGGGGCCTCAAGAGAGGGATTCAAATGTTTAAGAGAGTGATGCAGAGGCTGAAGAGAGTGTTGCAGAGGCTCAAGAGAGGGATGAAGAGGCTGAAGCGAGTGATGCAGAGGCTCAAGAGAGGGATGCAGAGGCTCAAGAGAGTGATGCAGAGGTTCAAGAGAGTGATGGAGAGGCTTAAGAGAGTTAGGCAGAGGCTTAGGAGAGGGATGCAGAGGCTCATAAGAGTAATGCAGTGGCTTATGAGGGTGATGCAGAGGCTCAAGAGAGTGATGCAGAGGCTTGAGAGAGGGATGCAGGGGCTGAAGAGAGTGATGCAGAGGCTCAAGAGAGTGATGCAAAGGCTCAAGAGAGGGATGCAGAGGCTCAAGAGAGGGATGCAGAGACTCAAGTGAGGGATGCAGAGGAACAAGAGAGGGATGCAGAGGAACAAGAGAGGGATGCAGAGGCTCTTGAGAGTGATGCAGAGGCTCATGAGAGGGATGCAGAGGCTTAAGAGAGTGATACAAAGGCTCAAAAGAGGGATGCAGAGGCTCATGAAAGGGATGCAGGAGTTCAAGAGAGGGATGCAGAGGCTCAAGAGAATGATTCAGAGGTTTACGAGATTGATGCAGAGGCTTAAGAGAGTGATGCATAGGCTTAAGAGAGGGATGCAGGGGCTCAAGAGATGGATGCAGAGTCTCAAGAGAGGGATGCAGGGGCACAAGAGAGAGATGCAGAGGCTCAAGTGAGGGATGCAGAGGCAAAAGAAAGGGATGCAGAGGCTCTTGAGAGTGACGCAGAGGCTCAAGAGAGGGATGCAGAGGCTTAAGAGAGTGATGCAAAGGCACAGGAGAGGGATGCAGAGGCTCATGAGAGGGATGCAGGAGTTCAAGAGAGTGATGCAGAGGCTCAAGGAAGGGATGCAGAGGCTTAAGAAAGTGATGCAGAGGCTCAAAAATGGGATGCAGAGGCTTAAGATAGTAATGCAGAGGCTGAAGAGAGTGTTGCAGAGCCTTAAGAGAGGGCTGCAGAGGCTCAAGAGAGTGATGCAAAGGCTCAAGAGAGTGATGCAGAGGCTCAAGAGAGGGATGAAGAGGCTGAAGAGAGTGCTGCAGAGGCTCAAGAGAGGGATGCAGAGCTTCGAGAGAGTTATGCAGAGGCCTCAAGAGACGGATTCAGAGGCTTAAGAGAGTGATGCAGAGGCTGAAGAGACATCCTGTGGGTGGATGTGACCCTCATACGCATCCTGTGGGTGGTATTGGACCCCTTACCCTCCTAACAGGTGGTAGTGGACAATATACCCATCCTAGCTATAGTTGGTATAGTAGACACAATAATATCCTGTTTGCAGTAGTTTACCCCATAGACATTCCAACGTAACATCGTTTTCTGTTAGCGTTCCTACAAAACATCCTTTAAAGATTTGTAAAGCACAAACTATGGTATATAATATTGATTGACGAAGGACTGTTATTCTATGTAATAATTTTTAGTGCTTATTATAATTTACTAAGAACAACTAATATTTCTCAAAACAAAACTACGAGCCTTCAATAGGAAGTAGCTGATCTGTAATATTCTAAGAGCATGGACAATAGTAGGTAAATTTCACAACCCATGTGGGATCTGAAAACTACAATTTTCCTTATAATTGAACCAATCTCGACTATTCTGCTATCTAGGTTGACGGACGGGTACTGTGAAACGTAAATTGGTACGTGAGGAAGAGTTTGGGTTTTGGAAAAAAAGTAACTGGGAATATATCACATATTTACTAAGTCATATTCAACATATTGACTTTAAGCATTAAGTCATATATGTGCTGTCTTGTGTGAGAACGGGTTGAAGAGAGGGATGCAGAGGCTCAAGAGAGTGATGCAGAGGCTTAAGAGAGTGAGGCAGAGGCTTAGGAGAGGGATGCAGAGGCTCAAGAGAGTAATGCAGAGGCTTAAGAGGGTGATGCAGAGGCTCAAGTGAGTGATGCAGAGGCTTGAGAGAGGGATGCAGGGGCTCAAGAGAGTGATGCAGAGGCTCAAGAGAGTGATTCAGAGGCTTAAGAGAGTGATGCAGAGGCATAAGAGAGTGATGCAGAGGCTCAAGAGAGGGATGCAGAGCTTCGAGAGAGTTATGCAGGGGCCTCAAGAGAGGGATTCAAATGTTTAAGAGAGTGATGCAGAGGCTGAAGAGAGTGTTGCAGAGGCTCAAGAGAGGGATGAAGAGGCTGAAGCGAGTGATGCAGAGGCTCAAGAGAGGGATGCAGAGGCTCAAGAGAGTGATGCAGAGGTTCAAGAGAGTGATGGAGAGGCTTAAGAGAGTTAGGCAGAGGCTTAGGAGAGGGATGCAGAGGCTCATAAGAGTAATGCAGTGGCTTATGAGGGTGATGCAGAGGCTCAAGAGAGTGATGCAGAGGCTTGAGAGAGGGATGCAGGGGCTGAAGAGAGTGATGCAGAGGCTCAAGAGAGTGATGCAAAGGCTCAAGAGAGGGATGCAGAGGCTCAAGAGAGGGATGCAGAGGCTCAAGTGAGGGATGCAGAGGAACAAGAGAGGGATGCAGAGGAACAAGAGAGGGATGCAGAGGCTCTTGAGAGTGATGCAGAGGCTTATGAGAGGGATGCAGAGGCTTAAGAGAGTGATACAAAGGCTCAAAAGAGGGATGCAGAGGCTCATGAAAGGGATGCAGGAGTTCAAGAGAGGGATGCAGAGGCTCAAGAGAATGATTCAGAGGTTTACGAGAGTGATGCAGAGGCTTAAGAGAGTGATGCATAGGCTTAAGAGAGGGATGCAGGGGCTCAAGAGATGGATGCAGAGTCTCAAGAGAGGGATGCAGGGGCACAAGAGAGAGATGCAGAGGCTCAAGTGAGGGATGCAGAGGCAAAAGAAAGGGATGCAGAGGCTCTTGAGAGTGACGCAGAGGCTCAAGAGAGGGATGCAGAGGCTTAAGAGAGTGATGCAAAGGCTCAGGAGAGGGATGCAGAGGCTCATGAGAGGGATGCAGGAGTTCAAGAGAGTGATGCAGAGGCTCAAGGAAGGGATGCAGAGGCTTAAGAAAGTGATGCAGAGGCTCAAAAATGGGATGCAGAGGCTTAAGAGAGTAATGCAGAGGCTGAAGAGAGTGTTGCAGAGGCTTAAGAGAGGGCTGCAGAGGCTCAAGAGAGTGATGCAGAGGCTCAAGAGAGTGATGCAGAGGCTCAAGAGAGGGATGAAGAGGCTGAAGAGAGTGCTGCAGAGGCTCAAGAGAGGGATGCAGAGCTTCGAGAGAGTTATGCAGAGGCCTCAAGAGACGGATTCAGAGGCTTAAGAGAGTGATGCAGAGGCTGAAGAGACATCCTGTGGGTGGATGTGACCCTCATACCCATCCTGTGGGTGGTATTGGACCCCTTACCCACCAAACAGGTGGTAGTGGACAATATACCCATCCTAGCTATAGTTGGTATAGTAGACACAATAATATCCTGTTTGCAGTAGTTTACCCCATAGACATTCCAACGTAACATCGTTTTCTGTTAGCGTTCCTACAAAACATCCTTTAAAGATTTGTAAAGCACAAACTATGGTATATAATATTGATTGACGAAGGACTGTTATTCTATGTAATAATTTTTAGTGCTTATTATAATTTACTAAGAACAACTAATATTTCTCAAAACAAAACTACGAGCCTTCAATAGGAAGTAGCTGATCTGTAATATTCTAAGAGCATGGACAATAGTAGGTAAATTTCACAACCCATGTGGGATCTGAAAACTACAATTTTCCTTTTAATTGAACCAATCTCGACTATTCTGCTATCTAGGTTGACGGACGGGTACTGTGAAACGTAAATTGGTACGTGAGGAAGAGTTTGGGTTTTGGAAAAAAAGTAACTGGGAATATATCACATATTTACTAAGTCATATTCAACATATTGACTTTAAGCATTAAGTCATATATGTGCTGTCTTGTGTGAGAACGGGTTGAAGAGAGGGATGCAGAGGCTCAGGAGAGTGATGCAGAGGCTTAAGAGAGTGAGGCAGAGGCTTAGGAGAGGGATGCAGAGGCTCAAGAGAGTAATGCAGAGGCTTAAGAGGGTGATGCAGAGGCTCAAGTGAGTGATGCAGAGGCTTGAGAGAGGGATGCAGGGGCTCAAGAGAGTGATGCAGAGGCTCAAGAGAGTGATTCAGAGGCTTAAGAGAGTGATACAGAGGCATAAGAGAGTGATGCAGAGGCTTAAGAGAGGGATGCAAAGGCTCAAGAGAGGGATGCAGAGGCTCATGAGAGGGATACAGGAGTTCAAGAGAAGGCTGCAGAGGCTCAAGAGAGTGATTCAGAGGCTCACGAGAGTGATGCAGAGCCTTAAGAGAGTGATGCAGAGGATTAAGAGAGGGATGCAGGGGCTCAAGAGAGGGATGCAGAGGCTCAAGAGAGGGATGCAGAGGCTCAAGAGAGGGATGCAGCTGAGGCTTAAGAGAGAGATGCAAAGGCTCAAGAGAGGGATGCAGAGGCTCATGAGAGGGATACAGGAGTTCAAGAGAGGGCTGCAGAGGCTCAAGAGAGTGATTCAGAGGCTCACGAGAGTGATGCAGAGCCTTAAGAGAGTGATGCAGAGGATTAAGAGAGGGATGCAGGGGCTCAAGAGAGGGATGCAGAGGCTCAAGAGAGGGATGCAGGGGCTCAAGAGAAGGATGCAGAGGCTCAAGTGAGGGATGCAGAGGCACAAGAGAGGGATGCATAGGCTCTTGAGAGTGACGCAGAGGCTCAAGAGAGGGATGCAGAGGCTTAAGAGAGTGATGCATAGGCTCAGGAGAGGGATGCAGAGGCTCATGAGAGGGATGCAGGAGTTCAAGAGAGTGATGCAGAGGCTCAAGAAAGGGATGCAGAGGCTTACGAAAGTGATGCAGAGGCTCAAAAAAAGGATGCAGATGCTTAAGAGAGTGATGCAGAGGCTGAAGAGAGTGTTTCAGAGGCTTACGAGAGGGATGCAGAGGCTCAAGAGAGGGATGCAGAGGCTCAAGAGAGTGATGCAGAGGCTGAAGAGAGTGTTGCAGAGGCTTAAGAGAAGGATGCAGAGGCTCAAGAGAGGGATGCAGAGGCTTAAGAGAGCGATGCAGAGGCTGAAGAGAGTGTTGCAGAGGCTTAAGAAAGGATGCAGAGGCTCAAGAGAGTGATGCAAAGGCTCAAGAAAGTGATGCAGAGGCTTAAGAGAGTGATTCAGAGGCTTACGAGAGTGTTGCAGAGAATCAAGAGAGTGATGCAGAGTTCGAGAGAGTTATGCAGAGGCCTCAAGAGAGGGATTGAGAGGCTTAAGAGAGTGATGAAGAGGCTGAAGAGAGTGTTGCAGAGGCTCAAGAGAGGGATGAAGAGGCTGAAGAGAGTGATGCAGAGGCTCAAGAGAGGGATGCAGAGGCTCAAGAGAGTGATGCACAGGCTTAACAGAGTGAGGCAGAGGCTTAGGAGAGGGATGCAGAGGCTCAAGAGAGTAATGCAGAGGCTTAATAGGGTGATGCATAGGCTCAAGAGAGTGATGCAGAGGCTTGAGAGAGGGATGCAGGGGCTCAAGAGAGTGATGCAGAGGCTCAAGAGAGTGATGCAGAGGTTAAGAGAGTGATGCAGAGGCTTAAGAGAGTGATGCAGAGGCTCAAGAGAGGGATGTAGAGGCCCAAGAGAGGGATGCAGAGGCTCAAGAGAGGGATACAGAGGCTCAAGTGAGGGAATCAGACGAACAAGAGAGGGATGCAGAGGGTCTTGAGAGTGATGCAGAGGCTCAAGAGAGGGATGCAGAGGCTTAAGAGAGTGATGCAAAGGCTAAAAACAACGATGCAGAGGCTCATGAGAGGGATGCAGGAGTTCAAGAGAGGGATGCAGAGGCTAAAGAGAGTGATTCAGAGGCTTACAAGAGTGATGCAGAGGCTTAAGAGAGTGATGCAGAGGCTTAAGAGAGGGATGCAGGGGCTCAAGAGAGGGATGCAGAGGCTCAAGAGAGGGATGCAGGGGCTCAAGAGAGGGATGCAAAGGCTCAAGTGAGGGATGCAGAGGCTCATGAGAGGGATGCAGGAGTTCAAGAGAGTGATGCAGAGGCTCAAGAAAGGGAGGCAGAGGCTTAAGAAAGTGATGCAGAGGCTCAAAAAAGGGATGCAGAGGCGTAAGAGAGTGATGTAGAGGCTGAAAAGAGTGTTGCAGATGTTTAAGAGAGGGATGCAGAGGCTCAAGAGAGTGATGCAAAGGCTCAAGAGAGTGATGCAGAGGCTGAAGAGAGTGTTGCAGAGGCTTAAGAGAGGGATGCAGAGGCTCAAAAGAGGGATGCAGAGGCTTAAGAGAGTGATGCAGAGGCTGAAGAGAGTGTTGTAGAGGCTTAAGAGAGGGATGCAGAGGCTCAAGAGAGTGATGCAGAGGCACAAGAGAATGATGTAGAAGCTTAAGAGAGGGATGCAGAGGCTCAAGAGAATGATGCAGGGGCTCAAGAGAATGATGCAGAGGCTTAAGAGAGGGATGCAGAGGATCAAAAGAGAGATGCAGAGGCTTGACAGAGTGAGGCAGAGGCTTAGGATAGGGATGCAGAGGCTTAAGAGAGTAGTGCAGAGGCTAAAGAGGGTGATGCAGAGGCTCAGGAGAGTGATGCAGACGATCAAGAGAGGGATGCAGAGGCTTAAGAGAGTGATGCAAATGCTCAGGAGAGAGATGCAGAGGCTCATGAGAGGGATGCAGGAGTTCAAGAGAATGATGCAGAGGCTCAAGAGAGGGATGCAGAGGCTTAAGAGAGTGATGCAGAGGCTCAAAAAAGGAATGCAGAGGCTTAAGAGAGGCGATCCCTCTCTTAAGCCTCTGCAACACTCTCTTCAGCCTCTGCATCTCTTTCTATTGATCCTCTGCATCACTCTCTTGAGCCTCTGCATCACTCTCTTGAGCCTTAGCATCACTCTCCTAAGCCTCTGCATCCCTCTCTTGAGCCTCTGCTTCACTCTCAAGAGCCTCTACAACACTCTCTGCAGCCTCTGCATCACTCTCTTAAGCCTCTGCATCCCTTTCTTGAGCCTTCGCATCACTTTCTTAAACTCCTGCATCCCTCTCATTAGCCTCTGCATCCCTCTCCTGAGCCTTTGCATCATTCTCCTAAGCCTCTGCATCCCTCTCTTGAGCCTCTGCGTCACTCTCAAGAGCCTCTGCATCCCTCTCTTGTGCCTCTGCATCCCTCTCCTGAGCCTTTGCATCACTCTCTTAAGCCACTGCATCCCTCTCTTGAACCTCTGCATCACTCTCAAGAGCCTCAGCATCCCTCTCTTGTGCCTCTGCATCCCTCACTTAAGCCTTGAGTTTATTGCTCGATGCAGAGCAATAAACTGAAAATTCACAAAAACGTGGAAAAACGGCTAAATATTGCCTAATTCGATGATATTTTGTTTAAATCACATAAAGGAATGGGGATGACAAACGTCAAAATATTGCTAAATTCGATGATTTTTAGTACAAAACAAAATGCAAGAAAACTTGCTTAAAAATGAAAAATTTGCGAAATTCTGAGATATAAAGGCCAAATGAATAGAGAGAGAAAGAATATCGAGAGAAAGATAAAAAGAATAAAGAGAGAAAGATTCAAATATCGAGAGAGAACATGAAGTAGTATCGAAATATTGGTAAAAACGAATACATTTACGTAAAGTGACACTACATGAAAAACGTTAAAAAAGTCTCTATATTACCAAATTTGAGGATTTTAACGTCAAATCATAAAGCGAGGTTTCGTATTTTTTAGATCCTAGAAAAGACATAAAAATGTTGTTTCCAATACAAATGATAAAAATCAATGTGTTTTCATTAGAATTAACTAAAATGTTCCTTATTTTCCGTTTATATTACCGATGGAAGATGTACACGTAAAACTGCTCTAATCCGGCTGAAACGTCGATATATGCAATAAAATCATCACTTCTCGCTTTTTTAATATCTTACTCAGTTTTTTAACGAGAAACAAATAGTTGATTGAAAATGAAGTATTTAATGTTAATTTCTAATCAATTATGTGTTTGTATCATTTTTATCGTATATATAATGAATTAATAACAAAAACTGAAAATTCACAAAAACGTGGAAAAACGGCAAAATATTGCCTAATTCGATGGTATTTTGATTAAATCACATAAAGGAAAAGAGGATGATAAACGTCAAAATATTGTTAATTCACTGATTTTTAGTACAAAACAAAACGCAAGAAAATTTGCTTAAAAATGCAAAATTTGCGAAATTCTGAGATTTGAAGGCCAAATCACATATCGTGAGAAAACATGAAGTAGTATCGAAATATTGGTAAAAACGAATACATTTACGTAAAGTGACACTACATGAAAAACGTTAAAAAAGTGTCTTTATTACGAAATTTGAGGATTTTAACGTCAAATCATAAAGCGAGGTTTCATATTATTTAGATTCTAGAAGAGACATATAAAGATGTTTTTCCAATACAAATGATAAAAATCAATGTGTTTTCATCAAAATACTCTAAAATGTTCCTGATTTTTCGTTTATATTACCGATGGAAGATGTACACGTAAAACCGTTCTAATCCGGCTGAAACGTCGATATTTGCAATAAAAACAGAACGTCTCGCATTTTTTTCTCGAACTCCTGCATCCCTCTCTTGTGCCTCTGCTTCCCTCACTTGAGCCTCTGCAAGCCTCTCTTGAGCCCCTGCATCCCTCTCTTGAGCCTCTATATCATTCTCTTGTGCCTCTGCATCACTCTCTTGAATCTCTGCATCACTCTCTTAAGCCTCTGCATCTCTCTCTTCTTCCTCTGCATCACTCTCTTGAGCCTTTGCATCACTCTCTTGAGCCTCTACATCTCTCTCTTGAGCCTCTGCATCCCTCTCTTAGGCCTCTGCATCACTCTCTTGAGCCTTTGCATCACTCCCTTGAGCCTCTGCATCCCTTTCTTAAGCCTCTGCAACACTCTCTTTAGCCTCTGCATCACTCTCTTGAGCCTTTGCATCCCTCACATGAGCCTCTGCATCCCTCACTTGAGCCTTTGCATCCCTCTCTTGAGCCCCTACATCCCTCTCTTGAGCCTCTGCATCTCTCTCTTGATCCCCTGCATCCCTCTCTTAAGCCTCTGCATCACTCTCTTAAGCCTCTGCATCACTCTTGTAAGCCTCTGAATCACTCTCTTGAGCCTCTGCATCCCTCTCTTGAACTCCTGCATCCCTCTCATGAGCCTCTGCATCTCTGTTTTTAGCCTTTGCATCACTCTCTTAAGCCTCTGCATCCCTCTCTTGAGCCTCTTCATCACTCTCAAGACCCTCTGCATCCCTCTCTTGTTCCTCTGATTCCCTCCCTTGAGCCTCTGTATCCCTCTCTTAAGCCTCTGCATCACTCTCGTAAGCCTCTGCATCACTCTCTTGAGCCTCTGCATCACTCTCTTGAGCCCCTGCATCCCTCTCTCAAGCCTCTGCATCACTCTCTTGAGCCTCTGTATCACCCTATTAAGCCTCTGCATTACTCTCTTGAGCCACTGCATCCCTCTCCTAAGCCTCTGCCTCACTCTGTTAAGCCTCTGCATCACTCTCTTAAGCCTCTCAATCCCTCTCTTGAGGCCTCTGCATAACTCACTCGAAGCTCTGCATCACTCTCCTAATTCTCTGCAACACTCTCGTAAGCCTCTGAATCACTCTCTTAAGCCTCTGCATCACTTTCTTGAGCCTTTGCATCACTCTCTTGAGCCTCTGCATCCTCTCGTAAGCCTCTGCAACACTCTCTTCAGCCTCTGCATCACTCTCTTAAGCCTCTGCCTCCCTCTCTTGAGCCTCTGCATCCTTCTCTTAAGCCTCTGCAACACTCTCTTCAGCCTCTGCATCACTCTCTTGAGCCCCTGCATCCCTCTCTTAAGCCTCTGCATCACTCTCTTAAGGCTCTGCATCACTCTCGTAAGCCTCTGAATCACTCTCTTGAGCCTTTGCATCACTCTCTTGAGCCCCTGCATCCCTCTCTCAAGCCTCTGCATCACTCTCTTGAGCCTCTGCATCACCCTCTTAAGCCTCTGCATTACTCTCTTGAGCCTCTGCATCCCTCTCCTAAGCCTCTGCCTCACTCTCTTAAGTCTCTGCATCACTCTCTTGAGCTTCTGCATCCCTCTCTTGAATCTCTGCATCACTCTCTTCAGCCTCTTCATCCCTCTCTTGAGCCTCTGCAACACTCTCTTCAGCCTCTGCATCACTCTCTTAAGCCTCTGAATCCCTCTCTTGAGGCCTCTGCATAACTCTCTCGAGCCTCTGCATGACTCTTGGTTCTCTGCATTACTCTCGTAAGCCTCTGAATCACTCTCTTGAGCCTCTGCAACCCTCTCTTAAGCCTCTGCATCCCTCTCTTAAGCCTCTGCATCACTCTCTTATGCCTCTGAATCCCTCTCTTGAGGCCTCTACATAACTCTCTCGAGCCTCTGCATCACTCTCTTGATTCTCTGCATCACTCTCGTAAGCCTCTGAATCACTCTCAAGAGCCTCTGCATCCCTCTCTTGTGCCTCTGCTTCCCTCACTTGAGCCTCTGCATCCCTCTCTTGAACCTCTGCATTACTCTCTTAAGCCTCTGCATCTCTCTCTTCAGCCTCTGCATCCCTCTCTTGAGCCTCTGCATCACTCTCTTGAGCCTCTACATCCCTCTCTTGAGCCTTTGCATCCCTCTCCTAAGCCTCTGCATCACTCTCTTGAGCCTTTGCATAACTCTCTTGAGCCTCTGCATCCCTCTCTTAAGCCTCTGCAACACTCTTCAGCCTCTGCATCACTCTCTTGAGCCTTTGCATCACTCTCTTGAGCCTCTGCATCCCTCTCTTAAGCCTCTGCAACACTCTCTTATGCCTGTGCATCACTCTTTTAAGCCTCTGCATTCCTTTTTTGAGCCTCTGCATCACTTTCTTAAGCCTCTGCATCCCTCTCTTGAGCCTCTGCATCATTCTCTTGAACTCCTGCATCCCTCTTATTAGCCTCTGCATCCCTCTCCTGAGCCTTTGCATCACTCTCTTAAGCCTCTGCATCCCTCCCTTGATCGCCTGCATCACTCTCGTGATCCTCTGCATCCCTCTCTTAAGCCTCTGCATCATTCTCTTGAGCCCCTGCATCATTCTCTTGAGCCTCAGCATCCCTCTCTTAAGCTTCTACATCATTCTCTTGTGCCTCTGCATCACTCTCTTGAACCTCTGCATCACTCTCTTAAGCCTCTGAATCTTTCTCTTCAGCCTCTGCATCACTCTCCTGAGCCTTTGTATCACTCTCTTGGGCCTCAACATCCTTCTCTTGAGCCTCTGCATCCCTCTCTTAAGCCTCTGCATCACTCTCTTGAGCTTTTGCATCACTTTCTTGAGCCTCTGCATCCCTCTCTTAAGCCTCTACAACACTCTCTTCAGCCTCTGCATCACTCTCTTAAGCCTCTGCATTCGTCTCGTGAGCCTCTGCATCCCTCTCTTAAGCCTCTGCATCCCTTTCTTGAGCCTTCGCATCACTTTCTTAAACTCCCGCATCCCTCTCATTAGCCTCTGCATCCCTCTCCTGAGCCTTTGCATCACTCTCCTAAGCCTCTGCATCCCTCTCTTGAGCCTCTGCGTCACTCTCAAGAGCCTCTGCATCCCTCTCTTGTGCCTCTGCATCCCTCACTTGAACCTCTGCATCCCTCTCTTGAGTCCCTGCATCCATCTCTTAAGCCTCTGCATCACTCTCTTAAGCCTCTGCATCACTCTCGTAAGCCTCTGAATCACTCTCTTGAGCCTCTGCATCCCTCTCTTGAACTCCTGCATCCCTCTCATGAGGTTCTGCATCCCTCTCCTGAGCCTTTGCATCACTCTCTTAAGCCACTGCATCGCTCTCTTGAGCCTCTGCATTACTCTCAAAAACCTCATATACATATACATATACATATACATATATATATGTATATGTATATATATATATATATATATATATATATATATATATATATATATATATATATATATATATATATATATATATATATATATATATATATATATATATATATATATATATATATATATATATATATATATATATATTGTGACGGTAACGCGTTGGTGTTCGGCTGTTCAAAGCTAGGGGTATGGCCTCGTCACATAGAATAAAAAAAATAAAAAATCTGGAACTTCGTCTGTGGTAAGGTAAGGAGAAGACACACAAAACACAAGTAAATTTTAACAATGGAATTTTAATTACGTTAAATAAACAAAACATGAATAAAATGGACATACAAATTCGTATAATAAAATCAATCAATCAAAATAATAAGAATAATTATATGACAAAGTGAAAAGTTACGTTAAGACAAGTGAATAATAACAAGCTGTGCAATATACAATAAAATGAGAGGTGCAGGAATATTGGCTTTAAGCTATCACCTCTCTTAGTACACGTAAGCCAAAGCTCAGTCTACCAGGAAGAAGTGTTAACCGTATGAAAGCACTGAATATTCTGAGGACTGAAGTCGTGGCGGCCCCAGACATCAAGTAGTATGGTGGGTGAGTGCAGTTGCAGTTAGACCGGCGGCCAATCAGCGAGGAGCCGGCAACAAGACAGGTACTTTGGCGGTTTGCGGTGTAGCAGGTGTTCCTGGCTGCATACGTTTTGCTCTCTGGCAAACCGTGCAGATGTTGTTGTCGTTGTTGGACATTTCTTCCATAGTAGTTTTATATATTTGTAACGACGTATTTTTGGAGGGAAGAGCAGGCTCAATCTCTTGAAGGAGATTATCGTCACAATATATATATATATATATATATATATATATTCCTCCGTTTTATGAGCTGTGGAAAAGAAGTTCCTGTAAAATAGTCTAATAGGGGTATAGGTGTTGTGTTGGTTGTCTCTTCAGAGGTTGCATGGCGTTTCACTTTCCTTCTTATGATGTCTTCGACGAAACCATTATAGAAGCCGTTGTTGACTAGGACCTGCCTTACCCTACAGAGTTCTTCGTCGACTTGCTTCCATTCTGAGCTGTGGCTGAGAGCACGGTCGACATATGCGTTAACAACACTCCTATTGTAAGCATCAAGAAATATGGACCAATAGGCTTTCTACAATCACTTCTATTCAATACCCATTGTTTCATGTTCTGGCTTGTGTTGATGAAATTAATACCTTATTAAATACCACCTCACCCCATCCATCTCACTCAAATGTAGATATAAACAAAATCGGAGATGTGTAAGTTCTATTCAGTTGTGTATGTGTTAACTAAAGTCTTTGAAAATGTAATACGTTTTACGAAACGCGCTCAAGTGTCGCGTCAGACTAGAAATAAAAATGAATTTTGGAGAATTGATTTTTGAATTACCTCCAACAGTGAAAAGAAATGTACGAAAGATTGAGAAAATTCGTGTTAGAATTATTAATCTTACTTTTTCGGTCATATTTAATAATATATTTATATATATACATATATATATATATATATATATATATATATATATATATATATATATATATATATATATATATATATATATATATATATATATATGCAAACAAGCCTGAATGGTCCCCAGGACTATATACAACTGAAAACTCACACCCCAGAAGTGACTCGAACCCATACTCCCACAACTGGTATGTACAGGGACGCCTTAATCCGCTTGACCATCACGACCGGACAAAAGGAAGTGATAGCCGAGGCTATATGAACCACTTCCCCGCCGGCACTCGGATGGTAATCTTGGGCATAGCATTTTATCAAATCACCTCATTCTTTGGGGCACACGTGAGGACACATTTGTGTCCTCATGTGGGGCACATTTGTGTTCCTCACGTGTGCCCCAAAGAATGAGGTGATTTGATAAAATGCTATGCCCAAGATTACCATCCGAGTGCCGGCGGGGAAGTGGTTCATATAGCCTCGGCTATCACTTCCTTTTGTCCGGTCGTGATGGTCAAGCGGATTAAGGCGTCCCTGTACATACCAGTTGTGGGAGTATGGGTTCGAGTCACTTCTGGGGTGTGAGTTTTCAGTTATATATATATATATATATATATATATATATATGCGAACAAGCCTGAATGGTCCCCAGGACAATATGCAACTGAAAACTCACACCCCAGAAGTGACTCGAACCCATACTCCCAGGAGCCACGCAACTGGTATGTACAAGACGCCTTAATCCACTTGACCATCACGACCGGACAAAATGAGGTGATAGCCGAGGCTATTTGAACCACCCCACCGCCGGCACTCGGATAGTAATCTTGGGCATAGCATTTTACCAAATCACCTCATTCTTTGGGGCACACGTGAGGAACACAAATGCGAACAAGCCTGAATGGTCCCCAGGACAATATGCAACTGAAAACTCACACCCCAGAAGTGACTCGAACCCATACTCCCAGGAGCCACGCAACTGGTATGTACAAGACGCCTTAATCCACTTGACCATCACGACCGGACAAAATGAGGTGATAGCCGAGGCTATTTGAACCACCCCATCGCCGGCACTCGGATAGTAATCTTGGGCATAGCATTTTACCAAATCACCTCATTCTTTGGGGCACACGTGAGGAACACAAATGCGAACAAGCCTGAATGGTCCCCAGGACAATATGCAACTGAAAACTCACACCCCAGAAGTGACTCGAACCCATACTCCCAGGAGCCACGCAACTGGTATGTACAAGACGCCTTAATCCACTTGACCATCACGACCGGACAAAATGAGGTGATAGCCGAGGCTATTTGAACCACCCCACCGCCGGCACTCGGATAGTAATCTTGGGCATAGCATTTTACCAAATCACCTCATTCTTTGGGGCACACGTGAGGAACACAAATGCGAACAAGCCTGAATGGTCCCCAGGACAATATGCAACTGAAAACTCACACCCCAGAAGTGACTCGAACCCATACTCCCAGGAGCCACGCAACTGGTATGTACAAGACGCCTTAATCCACTTGACCATCACGACCGGACAAAATGAGGTGATAGCCGAGGCTATTTGAACCACCCCACCGCCGGCACTCGGATAGTAATCTTGGGCATAGCATTTTACCAAATCACCTCATTCTTTGGGGCACACGTGAGGAACACAAATGCGAACAAGCCTGAATGGTCCCCAGGACAATATGCAACTGAAAACTCACACCCCAGAAGTGACTCGAACCCATACTCCCAGGAGCCACGCAACTGGTATGTACAAGACGCCTTAATCCACTTGACCATCACGACCGGACAAAATGAGGTGATAGCCGAGGCTATTTGAACCACCCCACCGCCCGCACTCGGATAGTAATCTTGGGCATAGCATTTTACCAAATCACCTCATTCTTTGGGGCACACGTGAGGAACACAAATGCGAACAAGCCTGAATGGTCCCCAGGACAATATGCAACTGAAAACTCACACCCCAGAAGTGACTCGAACCCATACTCCCAGGAGCCACGCAACTGGTATGTACAAGACGCCTTAATCCACTTGACCATCACGACCGGACAAAATGAGGTGATAGCCGAGGCTATTTGAACCACCCTACCGCCGGCACTCGGATAGTAATCTTGGGCTATGGGTTCGAGTCACTTCTGGGGTGTGAGTTTTCAGTTGCATATTGTCCTGGGGACCATTCAGGCTTGTTCGCATTTGTGTTCCTCACGTGTGCCCCAAAGAATGAGGTGATTTGGTAAAATGCTATGCCCAAGATTACTATCCGAGTGCCGGCGGTGGGGTGGTTCAAATAGCCTCGGCTATCACCTCATTTTGTCCGGTCGTGATGGTCAAGTGGATTAAGGCGTCTTGTACATACCAGTTGCGTGGCTCCTGGGAGTATGGGTTCGAGTCACTTCTGGGGTGTGAGTTTTCAGTTGCATATTGTCCTGGGGACCATTCAGGCTTGTTCGCATTTGTGTTCCTCACGTGTGCCCCAAAGAATGAGGTGATTTGGTAAAATGCTATGCCCAAGATTACTATCCGAGTTCCGGCGGTGGGGTGGTTCAAATAGCCTCGGCTATCACCTCATTTTGTCCGGTCGTGATGGTCAAGTGGATTAAGGCGTCTTGTACATACCAGTTGCGTGGCTCCTGGGAGTATGGGTTCGAGTCACTTCTGGGGTTTGAGTTTTCAGTTGCATATTGTCCTGGGGACCATTCAGGCTTGTTCGCATTTGTGTTCCTCACGTGTGCCCCAAAGAATGAGGTGATTTGGTAAAATGCTATGCCCAAGATTACTATCCGAGTGCCGGCGGTGGGGTGGTTCAAATAGCCTCGGCTATCACCTCATTTTGTCCGGTCGTGATGGTCAAGTGGATTAAGGCGTCTTGTACATACCAGTTGCGTGGCTCCTGGGAGTATGGGTTCGAGTCACTTCTGTGGTGTGAGTTTTCAGTTGCATATTGTCCTGGGGACCATTCAGGCTTGTTCGCATTTGTGTTCCTCACGTGTGCCCCAAAGAATGAGGTGATTTGGTAAAATGCTATGCCCAAGATTACTATCCGAGTGCCGGCGGTGGGGTGGTTCAAATAGCCTCGGCTATCACCTCATTTTGTCCGGTCGTGATGGTCAAGTGGATTAAGGCGTCTTGTACATACCAGTTGCGTGGCTCCTGGGAGTATGGGTTCGAGTCACTTCTGGGGTGTGAGTTTTCAGTTATATATATATATATATATATATATATATATATATATATATATATATATATATATATATATATATATATATATATATATATATATGTATATGTATATATATATATATATATATATATATATATATATATATATATATGTATATATATATATATATATATATATATATATATATATATATATATATATATATATAAATAATAATAATAAATATGCAAACAAGCCTGAATGGTCCCCAGAAATATGCAACCGAAAACTCACACCCCAAAAAGTGACTCGAACCCATACTGCCAGAAGCACTATCCATGTGGTGTACAGGACACCTTAACCACTCGACCATCTAGACCAGACCAAGATGATGGTTGCAGAGGCTATTTCCCCATCATCCCGCCAGCACTCTGATGGTAATCTTGGGCATAGTATTTATATATAAGATATATATATATATATATATATATATATCTTATGTAAATATATATATATATATATATATATATATATATATATATATATATATATATATATATATATATATATATATATATATATATATATATATATATGTGTGTGTGTGTATATCACGAAAATAAACACGTGATTAAGAATGTGACAATGTCAGACCACGGAGGAAAATGAAACAGGAATTTCCTTAAGTACTTTCGTATATTAAATACATATTCAGAAGGAATGAAGATGTATCTTAACGACCGGACAAAACTAATTGATAGCTGAAGCTATTTGAACCACTTCCCCACTGGCACTCGGATGGTAATCTTGGGCATAGCATTTTATCAAATCACCTCATTCTTTGGGGCACACGTGAGGAACACAAATGCAAACAAGCCAGTTGTACATACCAGTTGCGTTGCTCCTGGCAGTATGGGTTCGAGTCACTTCTGGGGTGTGAGTTTTCAGTTGTATATAGTCCTGGGGACCATTCAGGCTTGTTTGCATTTGTGTTCCTCACGTGTGCCCCAAAGAATGAGGTGATTTGATAAAAGGCTATGCCCAAGATTACCATCCGAGTGCCGGCGGGGAAGTGGTTCAAATAGCTTCAGCTATCACTTCCTTTTGTCCGGTCGTGATAGTCAAGCGGATTAAGGTGTCCCTGTACATACCAGTTGCGTTGCTCCTGGCAGTATGGGCACGAGTCACTTCTGGGGTGTGAGTTTTCAGTTGTATATAGTCCTGGGGACCATTCAGGCTTGTTTGCATTTGTGTTCCTCACGTGTGCCCCAAAGAATGAGGTGATTTGATAAAAGGCTATGCCCAAGATTACCATCCGAGTGCCGGCGGGGAAGTGGTTCAAATAGCTTCAGCTATCACTTCCTTTTGTCCGGTCGTGATAGTCAAGCGGATTACGGCGTCCCTGTACATACCAGTTGCGTTGCTCCTGGCAGTATGGGTTCGAGTCACTTCTGGGGTGTGAGTTTTCAGTTGTATATAGTCCTGGGGACCATTCAGGCTTGTTTGCATTTGTGTTCCTCACGTGTGCCCCAAAGAATGAGGTGATTTGATAAAATGCTATGCCCAAGATTACCATCCGAGTGCCAGCTAGGAAGTGGTTCAAATAGCTTCGGCTATCACTTCCTTTTGTCCGGTTGTGATGGTCAAGCGGATTAAGGCGTCCCTGTACATACCAGTTGCGTTGCTCCTGGCAGTATGGGTTCGAGTCACTTCTGGGGTGTGAGTTTTCAGTTGTATACAGTCCTGGGGACCATTCAGGCTTGTTTGCATTTGTGTTCCTCACGTGTGCCCCAAAGAATGAGGTGATTTGATAAAATGCTATGCTCAAGATTACCATCCGAGATCCAGCGGGGAAGTGGTTCAAATAGCTTCGGCTATCACTTCCTTTTGTCCGGTTGTGATGGTCAAGCGGATTAAGGCGTCCCTGTACATACCAGTTGCGTTGCTCCTGGCAGTATGGGTTCGAGTCACTTCTGGGGTGTGAGTTTTCAGTTGCATATAGTCCTGGGGACCATTCAGGCTTGTTTGCATTTGTGTTCCTCACGTGTGCCCCAAAGAATGAGGTGATTTGATAAAATGCTATGCCCAAGATTACCATCCGAGTGCCAGCGGGGAAGTGGTTCAAATAGCTTCAGCTATCACTTCCTTTTGTCCGGTTGTGATGGTCAAGCGGATTAAGGCGTCCCTGTACATACCAGTTGCGTTGCTCCTGGCAGTATGGGTTCGAGTCACTTCTGGGGTGTGAGTTTTCAGTTGTATATAGTCCTGGGGACCATTCAGGCTTGTTTGCATTTGTGTTCCTCACGTGTGCCCCAAAGAATGAGGTGATTTGATAAAATGCTATGCCCAAGATTACCATCCGAGTGCCGGCGGGGAAGTGGTTCAAATAGCTTCGGCTATCACTTCCTTTTGTCCGGTCGTGATGGTCAAGCGGATTAAGGCGTCCCTGTACATACCAGTTGCGTTGCTCCTGGCAGTATGAGTTCGAGTGACTTCTGGGGAGTGAGTTTTCAGTTATATATATATATATATATATATATATATATGTCGTACCTAGTAGCCAGAACTCACTTCTCAGCCTACTATGCAAGGCCCGATTTGCCTAATAAGCCAAGTTTTCATGAATTAATTGTTTTTCGACTACCTAACCTACCTAACCTAACCTAACCTAACTTTTTCCACTACCTAACCAAACCTAACCTATAAAGATAGGTTAGGTTAGGTTAGGTAGGGTTGGTTAGGTTCGGTCATATATCTACATTAATTTTAACTCTAATAACAAAAAATTGACCTCATACATAATGAAATAAGTAGCTTTATCATTTCATAAGAAAAAATTAGAGAAAATATATTAATTCAGGAAAACTTGGCTTATTAGGCAAATCGGGGCTTGCATAGTAGGCTGAGAAGTGCGTTCTGGCTACTAGGTACGACATATATATATATATATATATATATATATATATGTCGTACCTAATAGCCAGAACTCACTTCTCAGCCTACTATGCAAGGCCCGATTTGCCTAATAAGCCAAGTTTTCATGAATTAATGTTTTTTCGTCTACCTAACCTACCTAACCTAACCTAACCTAGCTTTTTTTGGCTACCTAACCTAACATTACCTATAAAGATAGGTTAGGTTAGGTTAGGTAGGGTTGGTTAGGTTCGATCGTATATCTACATTAATTTTAAATCCAATAAAAAAAAATTTACCTCACACATAATGAAATGGGTAGCTTTATCATTTCATAAGAAAAAAATTAGAGAAAATATATTAATTCAGGAAAACTTGGCTTATTAGGCAAATCGGGCCTTGCATAGTAGGCTGAGAAGTGAGTTCTGGCTACTAGGTACGACATATATATATATATATATATATATATATATATATATATATATATATATATATATATATATATATATATAAATATATATATTTATATATATATATATATATATATATATATATATATATATATATATATATATATATATATATATGCGAACAAACCTGAATGGTCCCCAGGACAATATGCAACTGAAAACTCACACCTCAGAAGTGACTCAAACCCATACTCCCAGGAGCAACACAACTGGTATGTACAAGACGCCTTAATCCACTTGACCATCACGACCGGACATAATGAGGTGATAGCCGAGGCTATTTGAACCACCCCACCGCCGGCACTCGGATAGTAATCTTGGGCATAGCATTTTACCAAATCACCTCATTCTTTGGGGCACACGTGAGGAACACAAATGCGAACAAGCCTGAATGGTCCCCAGGACAAAATGCAACTGAAAACTCACACCCCAGAAGTGACTCGAACCCATACTCCAAGGAGCAACGCAACTGGTATTTACAAGATGCCTTAATCCACTTGACCATCACGACCGGACATAATGAGGTGATAGCCGAGGCTATTTGAACCACCCCACCGTCGGCACTCGGATAGTAATCTTGGGCATAACATTTTACCAAATCACCTCATTCTTTGGGGCACACGTGAGGAACACAAATGGGAACAAGCCTGAATGGTCCCCAGGACAATATGCAACTGAAAACTCACACCCCAGAAGTAACTCGAACCCATACTCCCAGGAGCAACGCAACTGGTATGTACAAGACGCCTTAATCCACTTGACCATCACGACCATCACGGTGATAGCCGAGGCTATTTGAACCACCCCACCGCCGGCACTCGGATAGTAATCTTGGGCATAGCATTTTACCAAATCACCTCATTCTTTGGGGCACACGTAAGGAACACAAATGCGAACAAGCCTGAATGGTCCCCAGGACAATATGCAACTGAAAACTCACACCCCAGAAGTGACTCGAACCCATACTCCCAGGAGCAACGCAACTGGTATTTACAAGACGCCTTAATCCACTTGACCATCACGACCGGACATAATGAGGTGATAGCCGAGGCTATTTGAACCAACCCACCGCCGGCACTCGGATAGTAATCTTGGGCATAGCATTTTACCAAATCACCTCATTCTTTGGGGCACATGTGAGGAACACAAATGCGAACCAGCCTGAATGGTCCCAAGGACAATATGCAACTGAAAACTCACACCCCAGAAGTGACTCGAACCATACTCCCAGGAGCAACACAACTGGTATGTACAAGACGCCTTAATCCACTTGACCATCACGACCGGACATAATGAGGTGATAGCCGAGGCTATTTGAACCACCCCACCGCCGGCACTCGGATAGTAATCTTGGGCATAACATTTTACCAAATCACCTCATTCTTTGGGGCACACGTGAGGAACACAAATGGGAACAAGCCTGAATGGTCCCCAGGACAATATGCAACTGAAAACTCACACCCCAGAAGTAACTCGAACCCATACTCCCAGGAGCAACGCAACTGGTATGTACAAGACGCCTTAATCCACTTGACCATCACGACCGGACATAATGAGGTGATAGCCGAGGCTATTTGAACCACCCCACTACCGGCACTCGGATAGTAATCTTGGGCATAGCATATTACCAAATCACCTCATTCTTTGGGGCACACGTGAGGAACACAAATGCGAACAAGCCTGAATGGTCCCCAGGACAATATGCAACTGAAAACTCACACCCCAGAAGTGACTCGAACCCATACACCCAGGAGCAACGCAACTGGTATGTACAAGACGCCTTAATCCATTTGACCATCACGACCGGACATAATGAGGTGATAGCCGAGGCTATTTGAACCACCCCACCGCCGGCACTCGGATAGTAATCTTGGGCATAGCATATTACCAAATCACCTCATTCTTTGGGGCACACGTGAGGAACACAAATGCGAACAAGCCTGAATGGTCCCCAGGACAATATGCAACTGAAAACTCACACCCCAGAAGTGACTCGAACCCATACTTCCAGGAGCCACGCAACTGGTATGTACAAGACGCCTTAATCCACTTGACCATCACGACCGGACAAAATGAGGTGATAGCCGAGGCTATTTGAACCACCCCACCGCCGGCACTCGGATAGTAATCTTGGGCATAGCATTTTACCAAATCACCTCATTCTTTGGGGCACACGTGAGGAACACAAATGCGAACAAGCCTGAATGGTCCCCAGGACAATATGCAACTGAAAACTCACACCCCAGAAGTGACTCGAACCCATACTCCCAGGAGCAACGCAACTGGTATGTACAAGATGCCTTAATCCACTTGACCATCACGACCGGACATAATGAGGTGATAGCCGAGGCTATTTGAACCACCCCACCGCCGGCACTCGGATAGTAATCTTGGGCATAGCATTTTACCAAATCACCTCATTCTTTGGGGCACACGTAAGGAACACAAATGCGAACAAGCCTGAATGGTCCCCAGGACAAAATGCAACTGAAAACTCACACCCCAGAAGTGACTCGAACCCATACTCCAAGGAGCAACGCAACTGGTATTTACAAGATGCCTTAATCCACTTGACCATCACGACCGGACATAATGAGGTGATAGCCGAGGCTATTTGAACCACCCCACCGTCGGCACTCGGATAGTAATCTTGGGCATAGCATTTTACCAAATCACCTCATTCTTTGGGGCACACGTGAGGAACACAAATGCGAACAAGCCTGAATGGTCCCCAGGACAATATGCAACTGAAAACTCACACCCCAGAAGTGACTCGAACCCATACTCCCAGGAGCAACACAACTGGTATGTACAAGACGCCTTAATCCACTTGACCATCACGACCGGACATAATGAGGTAATAGCCGAGGCTATTTAAACCACCCCACCGCCGGCACTCGGATAGTAATCTTGGGCATAGCATTTTACCAAATCACCTCATTCTTTGGGGCACACGTGAGGAACACAAATGCGAACAAGCCTGAATGGTCCCCAGGACAATATGCAACTGAAAACTCACACCCCAGAAGTGACTCGAACCCATACTCCCAGGAGCAACGCAACTGGTATGTACAAGACGCCTTAATCCACTTGACCATCACGACCATCACGGTGATAGCCGAGGCTATTTGAACCACCCCACCGCCGGCACTCGGATAGTAATCTTGGGCATAGCATTTTACCAAATCACCTCATTCTTTGGGGCACACGTAAGGAACACAAATGCGAACAAGCCTGAATGGTCCCCAGGACAATATGCAACTGAAAACTCACACCCCAGAAGTGACTCGAACCCATACTCCCAGGAGCAACGCAACTGGTATTTACAAGACGCCTTAATCCACTTGACCATCACGACCGGACATAATGAGGTGATAGCCGAGGCTATTTGAACCAACCCACCGCCGGCACTCGGATAGTAATCTTGGGCATAGCATTTTACCAAATCACCTCATTCTTTGGGGCACATGTGAGGAACACAAATGCGAACCAGCCTGAATGGTCCCCAGGACAATATGCAACTGAAAACTCACACCCCAGAAGTGACTCGAACCATACTCCCAGGAGCAACACAACTGGTATGTACAAGACGCCTTAATCCACTTGACCATCACGACCGGACATAATGAGGTGATAGCCGAGGCTATTTGAACCACCCCACCGCCGGCACTCGGATAGTAATCTTGGGCATAACATTTTACCAAATCACCTCATTCTTTGGGGCACACGTGAGGAACACAAATGGGAACAAGCCTGAATGGTCCCCAGGACAATATGCAACTGAAAACTCACACCCCAGAAGTAACTCGAACCCATACTCCCAGGAGCAACGCAACTGGTATGTACAAGACGCCTTAATCCACTTGACCATCACGACCGGACATAATGAGGTGATAGCCGAGGCTATTTGAACCACCCCACTACCGGCACTCGGATAGTAATCTTGGGCATAGCATATTACCAAATCACCTCATTCTTTGGGGCACACGTGAGGAACACAAATGCGAACAAGCCTGAATGGTCCCCAGGACAATATGCAACTGAAAACTCACGCCCCAGAAGTGACTCGAACCCATACACCCAGGAGCAACGCAACTGGTATGTACATGACGCCTTAATCCATTTGACCATCACGACCGGACATAATGAGGTGATAGCCGAGGCTATTTGAACCACCCCACCGCCGGCACTCGGATAGTAATCTTGGGCATAGCATATTACCAAATCACCTCATTCTTTGGGGCACACGTGAGGAACACAAATGCGAACAAGCCTGAATGGTCCCCAGGACAATATGCAACTGAAAACTCACACCCCAGAAGTGACTCGAACCCATACTTCCAGGAGCCACGCAACTGGTATGTACAAGACGCCTTAATCCACTTGGCCATCACGACCGGACAAAATGAGGTGATAGCCGAGGCTATTTGAACCACCCCACCGCCGGCACTCGGATAGTAATCTTGGGCATAGCATTTTACCAAATCACCTCATTCTTTGGGGCACACGTGAGGAACACAAATGCGAACAAGCCTGAATGGTCCCCAGGACAATATGCAACTGAAAACTCACACCCCAGAAGTGACTCGAACCCATACTCCCAGGAGCAACGCAACTGGTATGTACAAGATGCCTTAATCCACTTGACCATCACGACCGGACATAATGAGGTGATAGCCGAGGCTATTTGAACCACCCCACCGCCGGCACTCGGATAGTAATCTTGGGCATAGCATTTTACCAAATCACCTCATTCTTTGGGGCACACGTAAGGAACACAAATGCGAACAAGCCTGAATGGTCCCCAGGACAAAATGCAACTGAAAACTCACACCCCAGAAGTGACTCGAACCCATACTCCAAGGAGCAACGCAACTGGTATTTACAAGATGCCTTAATCCACTTGACCATCACGACCGGACATAATGAGGTGATAGCCGAGGCTATTTGAACCACCCCACCGTCGGCACTCGGATAGTAATCTTGGGCATAGCATTTTACCAAATCACCTCATTCTTTGGGGCACACGTGAGGAACACAAATGCGAACAAGCCTGAATGGTCCCCAGGACAATATGCAACTGAAAACTCACACCCCAGAAGTGACTCGAACCCATACTCCCAGGAGCAACACAACTGGTATGTACAAGACGCCTTAATCCACTTGACCATCACGACCGGACATAATGAGGTAATAGCCGAGGCTATTTAAACCACCCCACCGCCGGCACTCGGATAGTAATCTTGGGCATAGCATTTTACCAAATCACCTCATTCTTTGGGGCACACGTGAGGAACACAAATGCGAACAAGCCTGAATGGTCCCCAGGACAATATGCAACTCAAAACACACACCCTAGAAGTGACTCGAACCCATACTCCCAGGAGCAACGCAACTGGTATGTACAAGACGCCTTAATCCACTTGACCATCACGACCGGACATAATGAGGTGATAGCCGAGGCTATTTGAACCACCCCACCGCCGGCACTCGGATAGTAATCTTGGGCATAGCATTTTACCAAATCACCTCATTCTTTGGGGCACACGTGAGGAACACAAATGCGAACAAGCCTGAATGGTCCCCAGGACAATATGCAACTGAAAACTCACACCCCAGAAATGACTCGAACCCATACTCCCAGGAGCAACGCAACTGGTATGTACAAGACGCCTTAATCCACTTGACCATCACGACCGGACATAATGAGGTGATAGCCGAGGCTATTTGAACCACCCCACCGCCGGCACTCGGATAGTAATCTTGGGCATAGCATTTTACCAAATCACCTCATTCTTTGGGGCACACGTGAGGAACACAAATGCTAACAAGCCTGAATGGTCCCCAGGACAATATGCAAAAAACTGAAAACTCACACCCCAGATTCAGGCTTGTTCGCATTTGTGTTCCTCACGTGTGCCCCAAAGAATGAGGTGATTTGGAAAAATACTATGTCCAAGATTACTATCCGAGTGCCGGCAGTGGGGTGGTTCAAATAGCCTCGGCTATCACCTCATTATGTCCGGTCGTGATGGTCAAGTGGATTAAGGCGTCTTGTACATACCAGTTGCGTTGCTCCTGGGAGTATGGGTTCGAGTCACTTCTGGGGTGTGAGTTTTCAGTTGCATTTTCATTCAGTTTTCAGTTGCAGTTCCTCACGTGTGCCCCAAAGAATGAGGTGATTTGGTAAAATGCTATGCCCAAGATTACTATCCGAGTATTATGTCCGGTCGTGATGGTCAAGTGGATTAAGGCGTCTTGTACATACCAGTTGCGTTGCTCCTGGGAGTATGGGTTCGAGTCACTTCTGGGGTGTGAGTTTTCAGTTGCATATTGTCCTGGGGACCATTCAGGCTTGTTCGCATTTGTGTTCCTCACGTGTGCCCCAAAGAATGAGGTGATTTGGTAAAATGCTATGCCCAAGATTACTATCCGAGTGCCGGCGGTGGGGTGGTTCAAATAGCCTCGGCTATCACCTCATTATGTCCGGTCGTGATGGTCAAGTGGATTAAGGCGTCTTGTACATACCAGTTGCGTTGCTCCTGGGAGTATGGGTTCGAGTCACTTCTGGGGTGTGAGTTTTCAGTTGCATATTGTCCTGGGGACCATTCAGGCTTGTTCGCATTTGTGTTCCTTACGTGTGCCCCAAAGAATGAGGTGATTTGGTAAAATGCTATGCCTAGGATTACTATCCGAGTGCCGGCGGTGGGGTGGTTCAAATAGCCTCGGCTATCACCTCATTATGTCCGGTCGTGATGGTCAAGCGGATTAAGGCTTCTTGTACATACCAGTTGCGTTGCTCCTGGGAGTATGGGTTCGAGTCACTTCTGGGGTGTGAGTTTTCAGTTATATATATATATATATATATATATATATATATATATATATATATATATATATATATATATATATATATATATATGTCGTACCTAGTAGTCGGAACGTACTTCTCAGCCTACTATACAAAGCCCAATTTGCCTAATAAGCCAAGTTTTCATGAATTAATTGGTTTTCGACTACCAAACCTACCTAACCTAACCTAACCTAACTTTTTCGGCTACCTAACCTAACCTAACATATAAAGATAGGTTAGGTTAGGTTAGGTAGGGTTGGTTAGGTTTGGTCATAAATCTACGTTAATTTTAACTCCAATAAAAAAAAATTGACCTCATACATAATGAAATGGGTAGCTTTATTATTTCATTGGAAAAAAATTAGAGAAAATATATTAATTCAGGAAAACTTGGCTTATTAGGCAAATAGGGCCTTTCATAGTAGGCCGAGAAGTGCATTCTGGCTACTAGGTACGACATATATATATATATATATATATATATATATATATGTCGTACCTAATAGCCAGAACGCACTTCTCAGCCTACTATTCAAGGCCCGATTTGCCTAATAAGCCAAGTTTTCATGAATTAATGTGCTTTCGTCTAGCTAACCTACCTAACCTAACCTAACCTAGCTTTTTTTGGCTACCTAACCTAAGCTTACCTATAAATATAGGTTAGGTTAGGTTAGGTAGGGTTGGTTAGGTTCGGTCATATATCTACGTTAATTTTAACTCCAATAAAAAAAAACTGACCTCATACATAGAGAAAAGGGTTGCTTTATCATTTCATAAGAAAAAAATTATAGTAAATATATTAATTCAGGAAAACTTGGCTTATTAGGCAAATCGGGCCTTGAATAGTAGGCTGAGAAGTGAGTTCTGGCTACTAGGTACGACATATATATATATATATATATATATATATATATATATATGTCGTACCTAGTAGCCAGAACGCACTTCTCAGCCTACTATGCAAGGCCCGATTTGCCTAATAAGCCAAGTTTTCCTGAAATAATATATTTTCTCTAAATATTTTCTCATGAAATGATAAAGCTACCCATTTCATTATGTATGAGGTCAATTTTTTTTTATTGGAGTAAAAATTAACGTAGATATATGACCGAACCTAACCAACCCTACCTAACCTAACCTAACCTATCTTTATAGGTTAGGTTAGGTTAGGTAGCCGAAAATGTTAGGTTAGGTTAGGTTAGGTAGGTTAGATAGTCGAAAAAGCATTAGTTCATGAAAACTTGGCTTATTAGGCAAATCAGGCCTTGCATAGTAGGCTGAGAAGTGAGTTCTGGCTACTAGGTACGACATATATATATATATATATATATATATATATATATATATATATATATATATATATATATATATATATATATATATATATATATATGCGAATGTCGTGCCTAGTTGCCAGAACGCACTTCACAGCCTACTATGCAAGTCCCGATTTGCCTAATAAGCACTAGTTTTCATGAATTAATTGTTTTTCGACTACTTAACCTTCCTAACCTAACCTAACCTAACTTTTTCGGCTACCTAACCTAACCTAACCTATAAAGATAGGTTTGTTAGGTTAGGTAGGGTTGGTTAGGTTCGGTCATATGTCTACGTTAATTTTACCTCCAATAAAAAAAAATTGACCTCATACATAATGAAATAGGTAGCTTTATCATTTCATGAGAAAAAAATTAGGGAAAATATATTATTTCAGGAAAACTTGGCTTATTAGGCAAATCGGGCCTTGCATAGCTGGCCGAGTACGACGTTCTGGCTACTTGGTACAACATATATATATATATATATATATATATATATATATATATATATATATATATATATATATATATATATATATATATATATATATATATGTCGTACCTAGTAGCCAGAACGCACTTCTCAGCCTACTATGCAAGGCCCGATTTGCCTAATAAGCCAAGTTTTCATGAAATAATGTTTTTTCGACTTCCTAACCTACCTAACCTAACCTAACCTAACTTTTTCGGCTACCTAACCTAACCTTACCTATAAAGATAGGTTAGGTTAGGTTAGGTAGGGTTGGTTAGGTTCGGTCATATATCTACATCAATTTTAACTCCAATGCAAAAAAATTGACCTCATACATAATGAAATGGGTAGCTTTATCATTTCATAAGAAAAAAAAAAGAAAATATACTAATTCAGGAAAACTTGGCTTATTAGGCAAATCGGGCCTTGCATAGTAGGCTGAGAAATGCATTCTGGCTACTAGGTACGACATATATATATATATATATATATATATGTCGTACCTAGTAGCCAGAACTCACTTTTTGGCCTACTATTCAAGGCCCGATTTGCCTAATAAGCCTAGTTTTCATGAATTAATGTTTTTTCGACAACCTAACCTACCTAACCTAACCTAACCTAACGTTTTTGGCTACCTAACCTAACCTAACCTATAAAGATAGGTTAGGTTAGGTTAGGTAGGGTTGGTTAGGTTCGGTCATATATCTACGTTAACTTTAACTCCAATAAAAAAAATTGACCTCATACATAATGAAATGGGTAGCTTTATCATTTCATAAGAAAAAAATTAGAGAAAATATATTAATTCAGTAAAACTTGGCTTATTAGGCAAATCGGGCCTTGCATAGTAGGCTGAGAAGTGAGTTCTGGCTACTAGGTACGACATATATATATATATATATATATATATATATATATATATATATATATATATATATATATATATATATATATATATATATATATATATATATATATATATATATATATATATATATATATATATATATATATATATATATATATATATATATATATATATGTCGTACCTAGTAGCCAGAACTCACTTTTTGGCCTACTATTCAAGGCCCGATTTGCCTAATAAGCTAAGTTTTCCTGAATTAATATATTTTTTCTTATTTTTTTCTTTTGAAATGATAAAGCTACCCATTTCATTATGTATGAGGTCATTTTTTTTTATTGGAGTTAAAATTAACGTAGATATATGACCGAACCTAACCAACCCTACCTAACCTAACCTAACCTATCTTTATAGGTTAGGTTTGGTTAGGTAGCCGAAAAAGTTAGGTTAGGTTAGGTAGGTTAGGTAGTCGAAAAACAATTAATTCATGAAAACTTGGCTTATTAGGCAAATCGGGCCTTGCATAGTAGGCTGAGAAGTGCGTTCTGGCTATTAGGTACGACATATATATATATATATATATATATATATATGTCGTACCTAATAGCCAGAACTCACTTCTATGCCTACTATTCAAGGCCCAATTTGCCTAATAAGCCAAGTTTTCATGAATTAATTGTTTTTCGACTACCTAACCTACCTAACCTAACCTAATCTAACTTTTTCGGCTACCTAACCTAACCTAACCTATAAAGATAGGTTAGGTCAGGTTAGGTAGGGTTGGTTAGGTTCGGTCATATATCTACGTTATTTTTAACTCCAATAAAAAAAATTGACCTCATACATAATGAAATGGGAAGCTTTATCATTTCATAAGAAAAAAATTAGAGAAAATATATTTATTCATGAAAACTTGGCTTATTAGACAAATCAGGCCTTGCATAGTAGGCTGAGAAGTGCGTTCTGGCTACTAGGTACGACATATATATATATATATATATATATATATAACTGAAAACTCACACCCCAGAAGTGACTCGAACCCATACTCCCAGAAGCAACGCATCTGGTATGTACAAGACGCCTTAATCCACTTGACCATCACGACCGGACATAATGAGGTGATAGCCGAGGCTATATGAACCACCCCACCGCCGGCACTCGGATAGTTATCTTGGGCATAGCATTTTACCAAATCACCTCATTCTTTGGGGCACACGTGAGGAACACAAATGCGAACAAGCCTGAATGGTCCCCAGGACATATGCAACTGAAAACTCACACCCCAGAAGTGACTCGAACCCATACTCCCAGAAGCAACGCATCTGGTATGTACAAGACGCCTTAATCCACTTGACCATCACGACCGGACATAATGAGGTGATAGCCGAGGCTATATGAACCACCCCACCGCCGGCACTCGGATAGTTATCTTGGGCATAGCATTTTACCAAATCACCTCATTCTTTGGGGCACACGTGAGGAACACAAATGCGAACAAGCCTGAATGGTCCCCAGGACATATGCAACTGAAAACTCACACCCCAGAAGTGACTCGAACCCATACTCCCAGAAGCAACGCATCTGGTATGTACAAGACGCCTTAATCCACTTGACCATCACGACCGGACATAATGAGGTGATAGCCGAGGCTATATGAACCACCCCACCGCCGGCACTCGGATAGTTATCTTGGGCATAGCATTTTACCAAATCACCTCATTCTTTGGGGCACACGTGAGGAACACAAATGCGAACAAGCCTGAATGGTCCCCAGGACATATGCAACTGAAAACTCACACCCCAGAAGTGACTCGAACCCATACTCCCAGAAGCAACGCATCTGGTATGTACAAGACGCCTTAATCCACTTGACCATCACGACCGGACATAATGAGGTGATAGCCGAGGCTATATGAACCACCCCACCGCCGGCACTCGGATAGTTATCTTGGGCATAGCATTTTACCAAATCACCTCATTCTTTGGGGCACACGTGAGGAACACAAATGCGAACAAGCCTGAATGGTCCCCAGGACATATGCAACTGAAAACTCACACCCCATCACCTCATTATCACCTCATTATGTCCGGTCGTGATGGTCAAGTGGATTAAGGCGTCTTGTACATACCAGATGCGTTGCTTCTGGGAGTATGGGTTCGAGTCACTTCTGGGGTGTGAGTTTTCAGTTGCATATGTCCTGGGGACCATTCAGGCTTGTTCGCATTTGTGTTCCTCACGTGTGCCCCAAAGAATGAGGTGATTTGGTAAAATGCTATGCCCAAGATAACTATCCGAGTGCCGGCGGTGGTGGTGGTTCATATAGCCTCGGCTATCACCTCATTATGTCCGGTCGTGATGGTCAAGTGGATTAAGGCGTCTTGTACATACCAGATGCGTTGCTTCTGGGAGTATGGGTTCGAGTCACTTCTGGGGTGTGAGTTTTCAGTTGCATATGTCCTGGGGACCATTCAGGCTTGTTCGCATTTGTGTTCCTCACGTGTGCCCCAAAGAATGAGGTGATTTGGTAAAATGCTATGCCCAAGATAACTATCCGAGTGCCGGCGGTGGGGTGGTTCATATAGCCTCGGCTATCACCTCATTATGTCCGGTCGTGATGGTCAAGTGGATTAAGGCGTCTTGTACATACCAGATGCGTTGCTTCTGGGAGTATGGGTTCGAGTCACTTCTGGGGTGTGAGTTTTCAGTTGCATATGTCCTGGGGACCATTCAGGCTTGTTCGCATATATATATATATATATATATATATATATATATATATATATCGTACCTAGTAGCCAGAACTCACTTCTGAGCCTACTATGCAAGGCCCGATTTGCCTAATAAGCCAAGTTTTCGTGAATTAATTATTTTTCGGCTACCTAACCTACCTAACCTAACCTAACCTAACTTTTTCAGATACTTAACCTAACCTAAGGTTAGGTAGCTGAAAAAGATAGGTTAGGTTAGGTTAGGTAGTGTTGGTTAGGTTCGGTCATATATCTACGTTAATTTTAACTCCAATAATTAAAAATTGACCTCATGCACAATGAAATGGGTAGCTTTATCATTTCATAAGAAAAAAATTATAGAAAATATATTAATTCAGGAAAACTTGGCTTATTTGGCAAATCGGGCCTTGCATAGTAGGCTGAGAAGTGCGTTCTGGTTACTAGGTACGACATATATATATATATATATATATATATATATATATATATATATATATATATATATATATATATATATATATATATATATATATATATATATATATATATATTATTATTATTAAATATGACCGAAAAAGTAAGATTAATAATTCTAACACGAATTTTCTCAATCTTTCGTACATTACGCTTCACTGTTGGAGGTAAATCAAAAATCAATTCTCCAAAATTCATTTTTATTTCTAGTCTGACGCGACACGGGCGCGTTTCGTAAAACTTATTACATTTTCAAAGACTTTAGTTCACAAATACAAACTGAATAGAACTTACGTATCTCCGATTTTATATCTACATTTGAGTGAGGTGGAAGGGGTGATGTGGCATTAACACAAGACAGAACAAAATGTGTTATTAATAGGGTATTAATTTCATCAACACAAGACAGAACAAGAGGGTATTAATAGGGTATTAATTTCATCAACACAAGACAGAACACGAAACAATGGATATTGAATAGAAGTGTTTGTAGAAAGCCTATTGGTCCATATTTCTTGATGCTTCTATATTGGAGCGGAGTCTTGAGGTGGGTAGAATATAGTTGTGCAATAATTGGCTGTTGATTGCTGGTGTTGACTTCTTGATGTGTAGTGCCTCGCAAACGTCAAGCCGCCTGCTATCGCTGTATCTATCGATGATTTCTGTGTTGTTTACTAGGATTTCTCTGACGATGGTTTGGTTGTGGGAAGAGATTATATGTTCCTTAATGGAGCCCTGTTGCTTATGCATCATTAAACGCCTAGAAAGAGATGTTGTTGTCTTGCCTATATACTGGGTTTTTTGGAGCTTACAGTCCCCAAGTGGGCATTTGAAGGCATAGACGACGTTAGTCTCTTTTAAAGCGTTCTGTTTTGTGTCTGGAGAGTTTCTCATGAGTAGACTGGCCGTTTTTCTGGTTTTATAGTAAATCGTCAGTTGTATCCTCTGATTTTTGTCTGTAGGGATAACGTTTCTATTAACAATATCTTTCAGGACCCTTTCCTCCGTTTTATGAGCTGTGGAAAAGAAGTTCCTGTAAAATAGTCTAATAGGGGGTATAGGTGTTGTGTTAGTTGTCTCTTCAGAGGTTGCATGGCTTTTCACTTTCCTTCTTATGATGTCTTCAACGAAACCATTGGAGAAGCCGTTATTGACTAGGACCTGCCTTACCCTACAGAGTTCTTCGTCGACTTGCTTCCATTCTGAGCTGTGGCTGAGAGCACGGTCGACATATGCGTTAACAACACTCCTCTTGTACCTGTCTGGGCAGTCGCTGTTGGCATTTAGGCACATTCCTATGTTTGTTTCCTTAGTGTAGACTTCAGTGTGGAAACCTCCGCCCTTTTCCATGACTGTTACATCTAGAAAGGGCAGCTTCCCACCCTTTTCCATCTCGTAAGTGAAACGCAGCACAGAACTCTGCTCAAATGCCTCCTTCAGCTCCTGCAGATGTCTGACATCAGGTACCTGTGTAAAAATGTCGTCAACATACCTGCAGTATATGGCCGGTTTCAAGTTCATGTCGACTAAGACTTTTTGCTCGATGGTACCCATGTAGAAGTTTGCAAACAGGACACCTAGGGGAGAACCCATGGCGACCCCATCTACTTGCTTATACATGTGCCCATCCGGGCTCAAGAAGGGTGCCTCTTTAGTACAAGCTTGGAGTAGTTTACTCAGAATATTTTCTGGTATGTCAAGAGGAGTACAGGCTGGATCACGATACACTCTGTCGGCTATCATTCCGATTGTCTCGTCCACAGGTACGTTGGTAAACAGCGATTCTACGTCCAACGAGGCTCTTATCCCCGTGGCCCGTGTGCCCTGCAGTAAGTCCTGCAGTAAGTCAACAAATTCCTTTGGAGACTTCAGGCTGAAGGCGCAAGGAACATAAGGAGTCAGCAGGCCGTTGAGTCGCTTCGCCAGTCTGTACGTGGGTGTGGGTATCTGGCTAATGATTGGCCGAAGTGGGTTTCCAGGCTTGTGCGTCTTGACATTTCCATACGCATATCCAGGTTTATATTCCCCAATGATCTTTGGTCCAAAGATTATTAATCTTCACTTGTGGTTTATGCAAGTATAGGCTTATAAGCTGGACACGAGTTCTCTCACATTGACAGTGGCTTGACGAAAAATGCAGACTAACCTCACACTCATCTGGTGCCCTCGGGAGGTGGAGATATTTGAGATGTATATATATCTCGAAGTCTCTACTTCTTTTGTAGGGTCTGATGGTGTAGTGGGTTAAAGCATACTAGTTATGGCAGCTACTGGAAGGTAGTTGTGCTTTCGAAGGTAGTTGATATATATATATATATATATATATATATATATATATATATATATATATATATATATATATATATATATATATATATATATATATATATATATATATATATTTATATATATATATATATATATATTTATGTATATATATATTTATATATATATATTTATATATATATATGTATATTTATATATATATATATATATATATATATATATATATATATATATATATATATATATATATATATATATATATGTGTGTGTGTGTATATCACGAAAATAAACACGTGATTAAGAATGTGACAATGTCAGACCACGGAGGAAAAATGAAACAGGAAATTTCCTTAAGTACTTTCGTATATTAAATACATCTTCAGAAGGTCATTTTACAGATCGAGTGATGGGTATAAATAGGCAGGAGAGAGTGGTGAAGTAAGGTGAGGTACAATACTTGGACAACGCAGAAGGCCCATTGGCCCATCAGATGCACCCAATTGGCCCATCCGATGTAGCCCAATGGCCCATCTGATACAGCAGACATACAAGCATAATGCATAGGTAATTATAACATAAAGAGGTAAATATATACAATAAATTAGCGAGACAAATGTTTTTCAATGATTCTACTTAAATCGCCCTTTAGCTGATCTATTAGAAATGGATCTAAGTTATATAGGCCACTGCTAATATTCAAATTACTTTCTTTGGTGATCTGTATCAAAGCGGATTCAATTATGTTTCTGTTATAGGTGCTTTTACAATTTGTTATTGAAGACGCACTCTCCCAATCAATTTGGTGAGCTTTTTCTGACAAATGCACAAACAAAGCATTAGATAATTGGCCATGTCTTACAGAGTATTTATGTTGCGATATTCTACAAAAAGGAAATTTCCTGTTTCATTTTTCCTCCGTGGTCTGACATTGTCATATATATATATATATATATATATATATATATATATATATATATATATATATATATATATATATATATATATATATATATATATATATGTCGTACCTAGTAGCCAGAACTCACTTTTTGGCCTACTATTCAAGGCCCGATTTGCCTAATAAGCCAAGTTTTCCTGAATTAATATATTTTTTCTAATTTTATTCTTATGAAATGATAAAGCTACCCATTTCATTATGTATGAGGTCAATTTTTTTTTATTGTAGTTAAAATTAACGTAGATATATGACCGAACCTAACCAACCCTACCTAACCTAACCTAACCTATCTTCATAGGTTAGGTTGGGTTAGGTTGCCGAAAAAGGTAGGTTAGGTTAGGTTAGGTAGGTTAGGTAGTCTAAAAACCATTAATTCATGAAAACTTGGCTTATTAGGCAAATCGGGCCTTGCATAGTAGGCTGAGAAGTGCGTTCTGGCTATTAGGTACGACATATATATATATATATATATATATATATATATATATATATATATATATATATTTATTTATATATAATAATATATAAATATTTATATATATATATATATATATATTTTTATATATATATATATATATATATGTCGTACCTAGTAGCCAGAACTCACTTCTCAGCCTACTATGCAAGGCCCAATTTGCCTAATAAGCCAAGTTTTCATGAATTAATTGTTTTTCGACTACCTAACCTACCTAACCTAACCTAACCTAACTTTTTCCGCTACCTAACCTAACCTAACCTATAAAGATAGGTTAGGTTAGGTTAGGTAGGGTTGGTTAGGTTCGGTCATATATCTACGTTAATTTAAACTCCAATAAAAAAAAATTGACCTCATACATAATGAAATGGGTAGCTTTATCATTTCATAAGAAAAAAATTAGAGAAAATATATAAATTCAGGAAAACTTGGCTTATTAGGCAAATCGGGCCTTGCATAGTAGGCCGATAAGTGCGTTCTGGCTATTAGGTACGACATATATATATATATATATATATATATATATATATATATATAAATATATATATATATATATATATATATATATATATATAAATATATATATATATATATATATATATATATATATAAATATATATATATATATATATATATATATATATATATATATATATATATATATATATATATATATATGTCGTACCTAATAGCCAGAACGCACTTCTCAGCCTACTATTCAAGGCCCGATTTGCCTAATAAGCCAAGTTTTCATGAATTAATGTTTTTTCGTCTACCTAACCTACCTAACCTAACCTAACCTAACTTTTTCGGCTACCTAACCTAACCTAACCTATAAAGATAGGTTTGGTTAGGTTAGGTAGGGTTGGTTAGGTTCCGTCATATATCTACGTAAATTTTAACTACAATAAAAAAAAATTTACCTCATACATAATGAAATGGGTAGCTTTATCTTTTCATAAGAAAAAAAATTGAGAAAATATATTAATTCAGGAAAACTTGGCTTATGAGGCAAATTTGGCCTTGCATAGTAGGCTGACAAGTGCGTTCTGGCTACTAGGTACGACATATATATATATATATATATATATATATATATATGTCGTACCTAGTAGCCAGAACTCACTTCTCAGCCTACTATGCATGGCCCGATTTGCCTAATAAGCCAAGTTTTCCTGAATTAATATATTTTCTCTACATTTTTTCTTATGAAATGATAAAGCTACCCATTTCATTATGTATGAGGTCAATTTTTATTCATTGGAGTTAAAATTAACGTAGATATATGACCGAACCAAACCAACCCTACCTAACCTAACCTAACCTATCTCTATAGGTTAGGTTGGGTTATGTTGCCGAAAAAGTTAGGTTAGGTTAGGTTAGGTAGGTTCGGTAGTCGAAAAACAATTAATTCATGAAAATTTGGCTTATTAGGCAAATCGGGCCTTGCATATTAGGCTGAGAAGTGAGTTCTGGCTACTAGGTACGACATATATATATATATATATATATATATATATATATATATATATATATATATATATATATATATATATATATATATATTGTGATGGTAAGCGTTGGTGGTCGTGCAGTCTGTAATGCCAGTCACAAAAATATTAAGAAAAAAGTAAAACTGCAAAAGGTGTATTCACAGTGTGATAAACTGTAGGATAAAGCAGAGGAAAAAAACATTTAAAAATACTTTACTTTAAAAAATAAACTAATCAAATTACAAAAAATATCCAGGCTATGCTTTAATACAAAATGTGCAAAACAAACAAGATGAATTATCAAATTTACGTTATATTAAGGTGCAAAATAAAATATGGGGAGTGCACCTGGAGCTGCCATGAGGTACAGACTTGTCGTCTGGCCTCTGGTAGTTTGGGGTGTTTGCCGTTTTTCGTCGCCAGGAGGTGTGGGCGTCCCCACCCTCCCTGCAGTTGCTGCTTGGCTGGTGTTGACGTCGCACGCTTGCGATGGGAGTCCCACTCCCTCCTGTGATGAGAGTAAACTCCGTGGGACTGGAGTTTACGGGCCGTGTTGGCTATCCTTTAGTTGAGCTTGTCATGTGTGACATGCTCCGTGTCCCGGTCGACGACGTCTACGGAATTGAGCTGGTAAATGCTCACTGGGTTATTATTAAGTTGGCGGGGGAGGAGGTGTATTGTGCTTTCCTCCGCCATTACGAGGGGCATTCCTTGTCGCTGCCGGATGGTGCCGGCTCTGTGACCATTACAGACCGTAGTGGTGCCCTGACCTACGTGAGTGTGCACGGGGCGCCCATGGAGCTTCCCGAAGATCTACTCTGGCGTTACTTCGAGCAGTTTGGCGCGGTCGTCAGTGTGCAGGTGCACACGCTGTCCTCAGGGAGGTATAAGGGTATGCGGACGAACATTCGTACCCTTGGGATGCGCCTGAGGTCTGACATCCCTTCTTCGGTCCGGCTTCTTTGGTACTACGTTGGGGTTTACTATGCCCGGCAACGCCGTACCTGCGTTCGGTGTGGCCTGTTGGGGCATCAGGCTGCCAGGTGCTCGGAGGCTGCTGTCGCTCCTGTGAACCTGTTCCGGGAGGATGATTTCGCGCCGCTCCCTGTTGGGGTGGATTCCGTGGGCGAGGATGATGACGTCCCGTTGGCTGCTGCGGCTCCCCCTGCGTCGTCCGGCAGTCCTACTGATGGTGAGGCTCCTTCTCTGGGTGTTCCAGTGCCGTCGGCTGATCTTCCTGCTTCTGTTGCTGTCACAGCTGCTCCTGGGGGTCTTCCAGATGGTCTCTGCGTGTCGTCGACGTCTTCGTCTTCCTCGTCTCCTGCTGCTGTGTCTGGCCCTGCGCCTTCGCCAGGTGTTTCGGCTGAGCTGGGCGCTGGGGGGGGCTGCAGAGCGTCCTGTTGTGTGCGGCCCGGTTCCCCCTGCGGTTGAGGCTGCTGCCCTCATGCGACGGGCATCGGTTCGCACGACTTGTGAAACCCGTAGTTCTGGGTCAGCCTCTGGCTCTGAGGATGTGCGGCCTGAGCCCAAACTGTCCCGGCGTTCTTCTACTGCTTGGGCTGATGTGGAGGATTTCGACCCCGGTGGGTCTTCAGGCGATGATGTGGTGGATCTGGGTGCTTCACGATTTATGTCGATGGTGGTTGTTGACGTCCATGTGCCTGCTGATGACGACGATTGTGCATATGATTCAAGTCCTGTTCTTTCTTCTGCAGAAGGTTCTCCGTAGGGGGTGGGGGGGGGGTGGTCGCTCCTACGGACGTAGGTGGTGTGGGTGCTGGTGCGGGCCGCGACCTGTGTTGTTGCTGAAAAAAGGATGTTCGGCGTGGGGGCCCCCTGCAGGTGACACGTCCGGTGGTTGCCGCGGAGCCCTGTGGCACTACCAAGGAGGCTGCAAGTGCGCTGCCCGTTGCCCGGCCCCGTGGGGGGAAGCCCCTACCAATCGTCTTGGCCTCCGGCGTAGCGTATGACAGGAAGAAAAACCCTTTGTCGTTTTACTGTGTTGACCGCGTGCAGCCTGTTCCGTGGTGCCCCTCGACCGTCTGGGTTCCGCAGGCTCGGTGTTTTGTTGTGGGTGTGCCGGACGTGATGCCTGATACTCGTACGGCCCTTGCTCACCCTGTTCCGGACAACATCATGTTGCTTTGGGAGGCATATTGTATTCGTTTCCCGGCGGCGGAGTGGCCGGAAAAGTATGAGCAATCTGAGTAGTTTGTGTGATGGCTGTGTGTCTAGTGTATGCATGGGACCTGTGGTATGTTCTGCTATGCGTTATATTTCTTGTGCGCCCTTCAGGCCGGTGTTATTGTTAGTTTTCTCAATGTCCCTGTTTATAGTGTTCCTTAAATGTTTTAACATACTTTGCGTGTAGCTATGCTATTTACGGCTTCTCTGTTCCTATGACTCTGTTGTAATATGTGCCCCTCTGGCTATGATGTTTGCCCCTGGTGTGTTCTGTGCTTGTGCCTCTCCTTTTATTTCTTGCACTGCAAGTGGTTAGTTGTGCATGTTCTTGTTTATTGTTTGTGTTGTTATTGTGCCATGTATGGCTTATGTTTCTGTTTCTTGGCTTGTTGTATATTATATAATTTTATATTTTTATGTTTGTCTTTTATGTTATTTGTTCTCCTTATGCTTTCCCTGTGTGTTATGATGTTTGTTTGTTTTGTTTTATGTGTTATTGTGTTTTGTGTATTGCTAGCCTGTTTACGCTATTTTCTCTTGTATTCTGTTGATGTTTGTTGTTTTTGTACTGTGCTGTCGGTCCTTCTGGCCGGTGGTTTTTTGTTTTGCTTATTTTGTTTCTTCTGTTCTTTTTATTGTATTTATTGCCTTATACTTGCATGCTTGCATGTAAAAAAAAAAAATATATGGTGTGGAGTACTGTGAATCAAACTAAATAGCTCTGTTACCACACCGAGATTTGTCAACAGGTCTACTTAGCTAGAGCACTCAGGCGTAATCTGAATCTTTGGGAGCTTGGTAGCCCTATTTATACAGAATATCGGACGAGCAGAGGGCGCTGATGTCTTCTCTAAACTATGAACCGGCTGTTAAACTGCTTGTTATGGAGGGCGTGGCCTCCCAGCGACCCAGGTGCGAGGTGGGGTGACGTGCCATGGTGCAAGAGGGGGACTGGCAGACTGTCTAGACGTCTGGAAGTAGTTGTTGCTGTTGTTCTTGGCTGCAGTTCTTGATTACATAGACGTGAATGAGTAGAATAGGCGATAATGCAGTAGGCCGAATCTCCTCCTAGAGATTTTACCGTGACAGCTCTCCCCCGAGGCCTGCTCCTATTGCCTATTTGACTGCAGCAGAGTGTAGAAATAGTAGGAGTGGACGAGTCCACCTCGTGGACTCTGGAAAGTGCGTCTGCGACGACGTTGTTATAGTCTTTGATGAAGTTGATGATGAAGTTCTGCAGGTACAGGGCCCAGTGAAGCAGATGTTGGTTGGTGAACTGGGTCTGCTGCAGAAGCTGGAGAAGATGGTGCTTGAAGATGTTGAAGTAGCTCTGCAGGACTCTGTGAAGTATGAATCTGATTTAGAATCGAGCCTGCTGAATGGATCGACGAGAATGATGATCCAAGGAGAGGGTGAGATTGTTCCTCTGATGCAAGACCCAGCGTAGCAAGTGCTGATTGGGGAACTGGGCTAGCAGTAGTATTATAGTTGTATTGGTTGGTGGTGTTGTCGTGTTGATCCTTCTTTCTGGACAACCCAACCCACAACTTGGTAGAGTGCTTATACCTCACTAGGAGATCACCCTTGGCACTTCTGGCTCTTGGAGAGGGGCTCAACGTCACACGTTTAGGGGATACGGCTCCAACACTTAGCCTCGTTGTCACGTGCACACACCCACTCGAGCCGCTGTGACTCCCCACTCTCTCCTTAGGTGATATGATCTCCTCAATCCCCCTTTGACTTATTAGTATTACCTTCTACCCTGTCCACAGCGGTGGTTCATGGTTCTTTCTCTCTCTCTCTCCTTCTGTACTATTTCATGGAAAGCCTCACTAGGACAAGGGCAAACACCAGCAAATTGGAATACATTTACTGGACAAAGCACATACACAATACATACACACATATAATAATAATGAATCCTATACTCTATACTACTACAATCAGGTTGCACCCCAACACCATCAGAACTCTATCATCAGCCTATCAAGTGGTATCCTATCTCCTGGTTCACCACCTGATATTATCAACCTCCTCAAATAGATCAAGTCTACATACACTGTTGCACTATCAGCAAGAGAATATATATATGTATCTATAAATGTGTACAAAGAAAATCAGCATGTGAATGCACTCACATATATCAGTATAAATGTTCCTTGATACACAACAATGATCAATCGATAACCCTATCAGTCCTAGAACACATACATCTGTAGGTAATCCAGCCTACGACTGTAACTCTAAACTTCAGTATAAAACACTCCTTGACATAAGAATGCAAACAATCACTCACCTCTCACTGCGTCTTGCACGCTAATGACAACCAAACACTATCAACTCCCTACAAGTAATCCACCAGAACTTCCCTTCCACCTCTGGAAGTTCACTACCCTGATCTCTTCAGGTTCTTCCGGGCTTAACTACCAGGATCCTCTGCAGCTCCTCCAGGA